>NC_058136.1:20148012-20165476 GCF_016433145.1 Gracilinanus agilis | reverse complement strand
AGAGAGAGAGAGAGAGAGAGAGAGAGAGAGAGAGAGAGAGAGATGGATGGAGAGAGAGAGAGGGATAGATAGACAGACCAATAGGTAGAGAAATAGAGAGATAGATAGATGGATAGATGGCTGGATGAAGAGAGAAAGAGATGGATGGATAGACAAACAGACAAATAGATAGACCAATAGATAAAGAGAGAGACAGAGAGAGAGATGGATGGATGGATAGACAGACAGACAGATAGACAGGCCAACAGAGAGAAAGAGAGAGAGAGAGAGATGGATAGACAAACAGACATATAGACAGACCAATATCGATAGATAAACAGATATAAATGGATATATGGAGGGAGGGAGGGAAGAGGGAGAGAGAGAGATGGATGGATAGACAAACAGACATATAGACAGACCAATATTGATAGAGAGACAGATAGATAGATAGATAGATAAATGGATAGATGGAGAGAGGGAGAGGGAGAGGGAGAGGGAGAGGGAGAGGGAGAGAGAGAGAGAGAGAGAGAGAGAGAGAGAGAGAGAGAGAGAGAGAGAGAGAGAGAGAGAGATCTGGCCTTTCTTCCTCTTCTGAGCTACAGTTCCACAACACCAACTAACAACTTGTTAGATATCTTGAACCAAATGTTTCATAAACATCTCAAACTCAACATGCCCAAAACCTAACTCATTGTCTTTCCCCCTACCCTTCCCCTCTTCTATGCTTCCCCATTTCATTTGAGGGCACTGTCAACTTTCTAGACACCCAGTTTCATAAGCTCTGAGTCATCCTTGAGGCCTTACTCTCATTCATTTCACACATCCATTCAATTGCAGACATCATTTCTACTGCCATGACATCTTTTGTATCTGTCTCCTTCTCTCCACTCATGTATCCACCTAGACATGAGCCAACATCCAAACTAACTAGCTCTCTCCAAAGGGGAGAGCAGAAAAGCACTCGATGTATGGTATGAATCAGGTATAGGACAGATATTTATTTCCTACACACAGAAGAAATCTAAAGGAAAATCCACTATTTGACAAAAACTGCTGGGAAATTTGGAAAACAATATGGGAGAGATTAGGTTTAGATCAATATCTCACACCCTACACCAAGATAAATTCAGAATGGGTGAATGACTTGAATATAAAGAAGGAAACTCTAAGAAAATTAGGTGAACATAGAATGGTATACCTGTCAGATCTATGGGAAAGAGAAAATTTTAAAACCAAACAAGAGTTAGAAAAATTACAAAATGAAAAATAAATAATTTTGATTACATTAAATTAAAAAGGGTTTGTACAAACAAAAACAATGCAGGGGAAGCTGGGTAGCTCAGTGGATTGAGAGCCAGGCCTAGAGACAGGAGGTCCTAGGTTCAAAACTGGCCTCAGACACTTCCCAGCTGTGTGACCTTGGGCAAGTCACTTGGCCCCCATTGCCTACCCTTACCACTCTTCCACCAAGGAACTAATACACAGAAGTTAAGGGTTTAAAAATATAAAAAAAACCAACAAAAACAATGCAGCCAAAATCAGAAGGGAAACAACAAACGGGGAAAAATATAACAAAAAACTCTGACAGAGGTCTAATTAATCAAATATATAAGGAGCTAAATCGATTGTATAAAAAATCAAGCCATTCCCCAATTGATAAATGGGCAAGGGACATGAATAGGCAATTTTCAGATAAAGAAATCAAAACTATCAATAAGCACATGAGAAAGTGTTCTAAATCTCTAATAATTAGAGAAATGCAAATCAAAACAACTCTGAGGTATCACCTCACACCTAGAAGATTGGCTAAAATGATAGAAGGGGAAAGTAATGTATGTTGGAGGGAATGTGGCAAAATTGGGACATTAATGCATTGCTGGTGGAGTTGTGAACTGATCCAACAATTCTGGATGGCAATTTGGAACTATGCCCAAAGATCTCTAAAAGACTGCCTGCCCTTTGAGCCAGCATTGCTGGGTTTGTACCCCAAAGAGATCATAGATAAACAGACTTGTATAAAAATATTTATAGCCTCACTTTTTGTAGTGGCAAAAAAACTGGAAAAGGAGGGTATGTCCTTCAATTGGGGAGTGGCTGAACAAATGGTGGTATATGCTGGTGATGGAATACTATTGTGCTCAAAGGAATAATAAACTGGAGGAATTCCATGTGAACTGGAATGACCTCCAGGAATTGATGCAGAGTGAAAGGAGCAGAGCCAGGAGAACATTGTACACAGAGACTAATACACTGTGGTAAAATTGAATGTAATGGACTTCTGTACTAGCAGCAATGCAATGACCCAGGAAGAATGCTACCCACATTCAGAGGAAGAACACAGGAGTGGAAACAAAAACACTTGAACACATGAGTTGATGCGGGCATGGTTGGGGATGTGACACTAAACGATCACACCAATGTAACTATCAATAATATGTAAATAAGTCTTGATTGATCACACACGTTAAAACCAGTGAAAATGTGTGTTGGATATGGGGGGTGAAGGGGAAAGTAAAAACATGAATCATGTAACCATGGAAATTTTTTTCTAAAAAAATAAAATATTTTTTTAAAAAAAGAAGAAATCTAAAGGACACCAAAGATTCATGGCACACATTGACATAAAACTTAAATAAGATTCAGCAACTGAATTTATAATTAAGTTAAATTCTTTCAGGAAACTGTATTTAAGCCTCATTAGAATATAAAGCAATTGGCAAAAGTACTGGCTGGGTGTTTTCTATTTCATGTTAGCTCTACATGGTCCAAACAACTATCAGCTCATGTTTTCTGGTAAAAAAAAAAAAGGCAAGCTTGGGGCCATTCTCTTGTTAGTGGCCATCTTCATTCATGGTGTCATAATAGTTAATATGTAGCTGAGATGTCCAAAAGGCAGCTGATGATATGTGACTGTAGCATAAGAGAGAAACTGGGCTTGGCTCTTTAGGTCTGGTAATCATCCGCAAGATTGCCAAATGAGATAGCATCCTGCTCCCCAAGACAGAAAGAGCCACAAAATCCTCCAGAGAATTGCATGACCCTGTTCTAGGCCACCACTGCAGATGAAGAGGCAGAAGAGGAAGAGTTTCTGGATCAAGGGTACTAGGGCCAGGAAGCATTAGGGACAAAGCAGAAATGTGAAGGATCTAGCCCAAACTTTGTTCTTCACTGATACTATCACTTATGCAGATTGTTCAAGTCCAAGAGATGGAGAGTTGACTCTCTACTGATCCAGAGTGCTTTCCCCTAACAAGTAGAAAGACCTACACAAAGTAGTACTGTAAGTCTGGAGGACTGTATAGACCAGTGATTCCCAAAGTGGGCACTACCACCCCCTGGTGGGTGCTGCAGCGATCCAGGGAGGCGGTGATAGCCACACTTTTTTTGTATTACATTCTATTCTGAGTTCGATAAATAGTTTCATAATTTCCAGGGGGGCGCTAAGTAATATTTTTTCTGGAAAGGGGGCGGTAGGCCAAAAAAGTTTGGGAATCACTGGTATAGATCCTGGGGAAGGTGGGGGATCACCAGAGAAGGAAGGGGTCATTGTAAAAACCAGGGGTTCAGGTACAAGTCCTTTGTACTTTTTGTCAGGTTAAATAAAGCCTGTCTGATATTTAATATATCTTTGGCTTGAGTGTTTTCATGGGAATTGAGGACCCTCTTCCCTTTGTTGCGGAGATTTGACTATCAGTCAAATTTTAATAGTACCATGGGAAACCCTAGGGATTGGGGGAGCACGAAAAAAAATTTTTGACTGGTTCATGTAAATCCAGAGCAAGAGTGTGCTGGAGACAGCTCTTACCTCTGGAGAGCCAGTTGTTAAATTTTCAGTGTGGTAGTTTACACTTTGGGAATGGGCAAATGTTACAAATCAGAGCTTGATTTGCTATTTGTTGATAGTCTAGACTTAGGAAAGAGATGAAGAAAATGTTAATAATGCAGATTAAACTTTAAAGTGTGTCATGCATACTTTTTTTAATTTGGAGAGCTAGTTGTTAAACATTTAGCAGCACACCACTGACCCACAGTTTCACTTCTGGGCAACAGATTACATAAGAACAGAATTTATTATTCTGAAGGAAATTATCCAATCCAGCAAACATATATTTAGTACCTACTTCTTGTGCATCATTTTGCATTAGAATGGTACAAACAACAATGAAAGAGTAGGTCTCTGCCCTTAGGGAGCTAACAATCTACTAGGGGAGATGCAGTGGGTACATTCAGTCCCAGAGCACAGCTATTGCATATATCTCTCAGGTCTGGGTGCCATTTTTTATTTTTGGTGCCATTGGCTCAAGTCCAAGGTGACTATGCCCTCCATTATTATGTTCCAGTGACAGAGTTTCCATTTCACCAATTACCATAAATTAGCTTTCATAAAGGGATATTTACCTTGAAGATATAACAAACCATTTTCCTTCAATGCCTCCAAGGCACATTGTCCCCTGTACCATCTCAGTGTCTGGGGTGAGTGGGCTCAAACTGAACATAGTTTCTACATAGACAGCACAGGTCTCACCAGGTTCACATCCATCCAGATAAAGCATGACTATTGAATAAGTCATGCTCTTAGATACCTCGAGGCTAGATCCTAAAGGTCTTTCTCCTCAAGGCATTAACGTCAAGCTTGCCACAAATATCTGTGATAGACCAGGCTCTTAGGCTTCAAGAAACTCATTCTGATGACCTTTCATACTCATAAGTTTAAAGGCCCCAGATTAATTTCCCTCAACAAAATCAAAAGAACAAAAGCTGAGGCAAGGAGAGAATGGAGGCCATATAATGGCCTAGGAGGGAGGAGGCCCGACACTCCTCTCCTTATAGCACTGCCTCTCACCAGAAGCCATTGGCAAAGGTGTCAAACCAAGAGCAGAGGCCCAACCAAGAAAAGGAGGCCAAGGCCAAATAAGACTTTCTTAAGGGACCTCCAATTCTAGTTCTATATCGAGAATCAAAGGGGTAGACATTGACTACATGGTTAGTGGACTGGACCCAGTTACAGAATGTCTCCAAAGTCTCTCCAAGGCACATCATTATACTTCATCAAAACTCCCAGAAGCAAGTTCTCCAGCCTTTTCCACATGGAAAATGCACAACAGACACTATATACACATACCATTCTCCCCTTACAGAGACAAAACAAGCATATAGCTAACTATAATATTATGGATTGTGTGTGCATGTGTGACAAGAGGTACCACTTATGGAGTGGGAGGACATTTCAGAAGCAAAATCAACAGGATTTGTTTGCTGATTGGATATAGATGGTGACAGTGAGGAAAAAGTTAAATATGCCTGGGATTTCAAGCTTAGGTTACTAAAGGAATTGTGATGACATTAACAGAAATAGGTGCACTATCAATCAAACTAGCAAAGGATGCTTTTAGAGAGCTAGAGTGAAAACAATAACAAAATTCATCTGGAAGAAGAAAAGGTCAAGAATCTCAAGGGAAATAATGGGGAGGAAGGATGCCTAGCAGTACCAGATCTTAAACTACACTACAAAGCAATAATTATCAAAATGATTTGGTACTGACTGAAAAAAAAGAGTTTGATCAATGGAAATATTAGAGCTAAAACATGTAGAAGTGGACAAACCTAAGAGCCTAAATGTTCTATAAATCAATGATGTCGGTTACTGGGGTAAGGATTTACTATTCAACAAAAACTGCTGGGAAAACTGGACAGTAGCCTAGCAAAAATTAGGTTCAGACCAGCAGGGTGATGGTAAATGTTTAACAGCTAGTCCTCTGAAAATGCATGACACACTTCTAAATTTAATCTGCATTATTAACATTTTCTCTTTCACCTTCTTAAGTCTATATCCATGTTGGCAAACCTATGGCACATGTGCTGGGGGGCTGCTCTATTCCCCCTATCCGACATGTACCTGAGGACATTTCTCTCATCACCCACCCCTCTGCCCAGCAACCCAATGGGAGCACTTCCACTTCCTCTCTCCCCTGTCTGGGGTAAGGTGGGGGGGGGGGTTCACATGTGGCACGAGGGTTACAATTTGGGCATTCGGTCCCTAAAAGGTTCACCATCACTGGTCTAGGCAATTGAGAAGACAACAACTCAAACTCTGGTTTTCAGTAATGCTGATTTCTCAGGTAAAAATCCACACTGAAAATTTAACTGGCTCTCTTGAGCCCATTAGAGTTGGCTCTGGTACACCCTTGGTTTAGACCAGCATTTCATACCATGTATAAGATAAATTTCAACTGAATTCAAACTCACTTCTAGCACTTGCTTGTATGAACCTGGACAAATCTCTTCCCCCATGGTGTTTTGTTTTCCTTATCTGCAAAATGAGGGCATTGGATTGGATGGCCTTCAAAGACCCTTGTAGCTCTAAATCTTTGAATCTATATTGAGTTTGAGGTGTCCTCAGGACATCTTGTACATACATTGAAAAGACTGACAGAAATTCAGATGTAGATCTCAATAGAGAGGTCAGTGCTCAAGAGCTAGTTTTCAGAGTTGCTAGGATTTAAGCCAAGTATGAGAATGTCAGGCCTCTCTAAGGGGAGGGAGTATGGTTAGAGAAGATAAGAAGATCCAAGGTAAGAGCCTATGGAACGACTATATTTAGGGTACAGGAGAAGAGCCCACAAATGGAACTAGAGTGGATAGAGAGGTACAAGAACTAGCAGAATAGAATGTCACAGAAACCAAAAAAGAGTGTCAGATGGTAGGAAAGGTTGGCCAACACTGGCAAATGAAACAGAGGAGTTGTGGAGAACTGAGAAAAGACAACTGGATTTGGTAATGACCATCAATTCAGTAATATCAACAGAGCAGTGATGGCAGAACCACATAGCAAAGTACAAACAAGGGAAGGAGTGAGCATTGAGGAAGTGGAAACGACAAAGATAGTTCTGAAGAATGTTGATGATGAAAAGGAGAACCCCCAGATGTTTGTTCAATAGAAACTATTATCTAGCAAGTCTGTCCCTATCCTGTACTCGTAAAGAACAAAATTTTAGAGCCTTGGTATAAACCTTTACACTTATCCCTATTAAAATTTCATCAATAATACTTAAGAAGTAAGACCCTACAAAGAATGAAGGAAGCCATGCAGTCAAAAAATATGAGATGGGCTGGTCATATAGCAAGCACAGGGGATACTCCAGAGACAGCCTCCTCTGACATGAACCCCACTGGTACCATCATGATGTTTAGGGGGAGGATGAGTCCATACCATAGGAGAATTGGTTGAAAGAACTGGGAACGTTTACCCTACAGAAAAAAAAGACTCCTGGGGAACATGAGAACTATCTTTAAGTACTCAAAAAGCTGTCAAGTGGAAGAGGAATTGACTTGTTCTGTTTGGTCCAAGAGGGCAAAACTGAGAGCCATGGGGGGAAAGCTGCCAAGAAGCAGATTCAGGTTGGAGGTCAGAAACCTGTTCCCAATTAGAGCTATGCAGACAGAGAATGGGCTGCCTTGGAAGACAGTGCATTCCCCCTCCATTTGGAGGTCTTGGACCAAAACATGGATGAGCACTTGTGATACGTGTTATGGTGGGAATTCCTTTTTGGATGTGGCTTGGATTAGATGGCTGCTGAGGTCCTTCCAACTCAAAATTCTGCCAAGTTACTTCACCTACATATCTGACAATGACTTCTCTGTATATACATTGGATCCCTGGTCAAATGGAAGCTCCTAGAAGGCAGGGGCTGTTTTCTTTCTATCTTTGTATTGCCAGTGCCCAGCACAGTGCTCTAAACCAATTCAGTGAATTGAAATGAATCTCATTATCCAATTTATTAGGCTAGGAAGAGAGTTCATTCAGGTGCCTTTGAATGACAGTTCAGAGATTCCTGTGAAGTCCTGATTTAAATTGAAGCTGCTTTCCTACAGGGGTCTCATGCAGGAATCTAATTACCAATAAGACTTTGCTTAATTACTTGCTTCTTTTCTCTTCTTCCCGCTGCTAGACCTGAGGAACCACCTTTCATTTGTCCCATCAGGGTCTCTTACCTAATGCTGACTTGCCCCTAGTCTTGCCCATAGTCAGTAAGTGAAAGAGCCCAGATTTAAACCCAAGTCCTCCCACTCCAAACTCAGTGGTCTTTCCCTTGTACTACAGCTGCCTCAGTAAAGGTTTGCTGTTAATGCTGTAGCAGAGGTAAGACAGGTTCCTCTCAGGCTTCCTGATTGCCCCATCTAGCATCCCTATAACGTTTTGCCCCGTTGCTATATGAAAATCAAAATGCTTAACACCAAACTAACTTTAAGAATGACAGTTTCCAGTAGGACTTCAGAAATGCTTGCTATTTAAAGGAGAGCTGGGTAGGGGACAGCTAGGTGGCTCAGTGGATTGAGAGCCAAGCCTAGAGATGGGACATCCTAGGTTCAAATCTGGCCTCAGATGCTTCCTATCTGTGTGACCCTGGGCAAGTCACTTGACCCCCATTGCCTAGCCCTTACCACTCTTCTGCCTCAGAACCAATACAATTGATTCTAAGGCAGCAGGTGAGGATTTTTTCAAAAACAAAATAAAGGGGACCTAGGATAAAGACTTTGTGTTATATGAATAACACATGCAAATTCTTTCATTTTTGTATGTCTGCATTTCCATAAATGAAGACTCTTTCAGAAGGGTTCACCTGAGTTTTCCAATAGGCACAGGGTTAAAGCTCGGTAATTCCCTCTCCCCACTGTTATTTGACAAAATCCTAGAAATGCTAGATATAGCAATAAGAAAAAAAGTGAAGGCAGAAACAATGTCAGAGATTCACCAAAGTCATGTGTATTTGCAGCCATCGGGATGTTTATTTGAAAACCCCCAGAGAATCATTGAATAAACTCATTGAGATTTTTAATAGCTTCAGTAATTAGGAAACGAGATAAATGCACAAAAATCGGCCGTTCTATATAGGATTTCGAAACCCAGGATGAAGAAACAGAGAACTCTAATTCAAAATACTGACAAAACACAGAACCATATACCAGAGTGAAGCTACAAAGACAGTCAACTTATAAAAATTTAAAATTTATATTTAAACTCAAACCATTGGGGAAGGGATTCCCATTCAGTAAGAAATTCTGGGAGAATTGGAGAAAAACTGAGCAGAAATTAGATTGAGACCAGAGCCTCATACTTTGTACCACAATAAGTGCCGATTGGATATGTGACTGAAATACAGAATTAGAAGACAGAAAGAGACATTTGTCACAACCAGTTCTGGAGGTGGGAGAGATTCTTAATGAAAAAAGGGATTAAGGTATTTGTTAAGAGAAAAAACGGGCATTTTATTTACATAAAAGATGTTTTACATGGACAAAATCAAGGCAGCCAAAATTAGAGATGTGAAGGAGAAAAAGTCTTTGCTTTAGATATCTCAGATTTAAAAGTCTTATATTCAAAATACTGGGGAATGACATGAATCTATATCAATTCTCAGATAGATAAGTGGTCAAAGGATACGAAAGGCTTCACCAAAGAAGTACAAACTAATTTTTTTAACTCTTACCTTCCATCTTAGAATCAATACCATGTGTTGATTCTAAGGCAGAAGAGCAGTAAGGGCTAGGCAATGGGGGTGAAGTGACTTGCCCAGGGTCACACAGCTAGGAAGTGTCTGAGGCCACATTTGAACCCGGGACCTCCTGTCTCTGGACCTGGCTCTCAGTCCACTGAGGCACCCAGCTGCTCCCACAAGTACAAACTATTAACGACCATATGAAAGGTAGCTCATATTCATCAATAATAACAGAAATGGAAATTAAAACAACTTTGAGGTTTTCATCACATTTATCTTAGTGGAAATAGTGTTGAAAGGACTGTGCGAAGACAGGAACATTCATTGACAGTTGGGTGGGCTATGAGTAGTATTGATCATTTCAGGAAATGGTTTAGAATTACTCAAAGCCAAGCATTAAATTGTTCATACACTTAGAGCTGAGATTCCGTGATGGGGAATCTACCCCAAAGTCCAAAAGAGGAGTGGAGGCCTACATAAACTAATGTATTCATAGCAGCACTTTTTATGACTGAAAATTTGGAAACAAAATAGGTGGTCTTAAGTTGGGGAACGGCCAAACAATTGTTTGGTATATGAATGTATATTGTATATGAATTGTATATGAATGTAATAGAATATTGATACTTAATAAAAAACAAAGAATCTAAGGAAATCAAAAAAACTAGGGAGCCTTGAATGAACTAATGCAGAATTGAATAAGCAGAACCTGGATAACTTACATAATAACTACAACAAGGCAAATGAGAACACTAACAGAAAGCCCAACTCTCATTGATTGTGGTCACTGGTCTTGGGCCCAGAGAACAGATGATAAAACTGAACTTGGCTGCAGATCAAGGGTGGAGAGAGAGGGGAAATGGCACCATGGGTGTGGAACATGGTAGAGACCCTGTCTGATGCAATCGCTATGGTTAGTTGGTTTTTCTCAAGATATTTTTATCATCTCCAGATAATCTGATAAAGACGGCTTAGTTGATAAGAAGTAAGGACATGAAGATCTTTTAAACACATGCTTCCAGCTCTGTCTCCAGGAGCATGGAGTTTATTATATATATTTCAAGACTCATTTCACACAAAAGAACCCCCCCCCGAAACTTTGCAGATGCGAAGAAGTTACAAATTATGTCATATCAAAACACAAAAGGTCTCATTGGCTTCAGAATAGAACAAGGCCAAGGCTGAATTTTGACTGGGTTCTTATCAGAAAGCCAAGTCAGGGAATATTTTCTCAGGGTTGAAATGCCCCTGCTAAGGTTTTGGCCTTAGCTGTATGAGGCAGCTGCATTCCTGGCAAAAGGGGAAGATTTTTAACCTTTTAACTGCTGGTTAGCTAGGAACTTAAAGCTTTTCAATAAGGTCACAATACTTTTCAACGAGAAATCACAAGGATCACAAAAGGGGTCAAAAGAGGAGTCTCAGATTTTTATCTGTTCTTTTATTGGCTTCCCACAGGTTTTTGCTTAACATTTTTTCTTTGTTGAAAGTGAGGACTCAATGGAGAGGGAAGGGAAATATTGGAAAATAACAGAGGTGAAAAGAAGCAAAAAAAATCCATCTAACTTTTTTTTAAAGCATTAGTTATCAGGAGCCATTAAGAACTGCTGGGTTTTCCACGTAGCAGCACAGTTTGTAAATTTAAGAAAGCATACTATGGCATCAACCTTAGGACTCTGGAGCTCAAGTTTTTTGGAGATTTTCCATAAGAGTTGAGGCTTCTGCTGTCCTCACTTCCACCCAGACTACCTGTTTGGGTGATTAAAATCTCCTCCCTCCCTTTTCCCTCTTAGTGATAATATATATTCATGGTTTCGAAGGGGCAATGGGATCAATTTATAATCCTTGATCCCTCCCTATTAATTTCAGGCTCAAAGAACCCTCAGCCCCGGGAATAAGGTGATAGATTGAATCTTAGAGTATCACGCTATTATTCCCACATGGAAAACAAAGGGGATTGCTTTGGAAGCCTGTTTTGTAACTGTGTCCTCTGCACTGTAAGCTACAGCTGCTCCTTTTTCTTTGTGGCATCCTAAAGAAGATATACTAAGATATCTTTGGTTTAATCAGGGCTTTGCTGGAGCTTGCTCAAACCCATGAGAGCTGATTGTTAAATTTTCAGAGTGAGTGTTTACACCTTGGGAATTTGCAAATGCTACAGAACAGGGCTTGACGAATTGTTCCGGTGATACTAACTGAAGAAAGCAATGGGGGGGGGATGTCAATAATGCAGATCAAACTGAAAAGTGTGTCTGGAGTACTTTTTTTCCTTTGGAACGGTTGTTCAACATTAAGAATTGCAATTAAATTTCATGTATGGAAAACGTGTACATGTGTGTAAATGCCAACACACACACACACACACACACACACACACACACACACACACACACCCTAAAAATCAAGCCATGAAAATGACATATGCAGTGACTTTTTGAAAATCTGGCCCTAACTTTCTCAAATTGTTTAACTGGTTACTTGGGCTAATGAAACATGGGCCACTTTTTTTCCCAGTGTGCATGGCTAGCACTTCAAAGTGGCCTTATTTTAACCCCTTGTCAGACCAGGATTTATTTTTCCCCTTTAAAAGGCCTCTTGGAAGTATACACCAAGCTTGGGGTGGTGAACTGAACCACAGCCAAGTCACTTTCACCTTGCTTAAACCTCAATGTCCACACTTGTAAAATGGGGATGATTATCCTTGCCCTACCTACCTACTAGGGAGGCAGAGGAGTATAACAGGTAAAGTATTGTCTGCAGAGTCAGGAAGACTTAGACTGAAATCCTCCTCCTCCCACTTACTAGCTACATGATCCTGAGAAAGTCACTCAACCTCTGTTTGCCTCATCTCTAAAATGGGGATGATAATAACAGCACCTCTTCCCAGGGTCTGGTGAGTGCTCTGCAGATCTTAAAGTTTCTCTACAAATGGGAGCTCTCACTGTTACTTCACAGGGTCATTGTGGAGAAAGCAGCCCATAACCTGAAGGCCTGCCAGCCACAGCCACACGAGGAGCCTTGAAATGCTAAGGAAATTCTAAAGAAGTAACAGCTGTTTATTATTTTCTCACCTTTAGACTTCCAAAGAGCCTCAAAGGAAAAAGAGCCTTTTGGATGATGAGCTCGGTGAGCCAGAAGAATCCACAGGCAGGAATGCTGGCGTGGCTGTTTTCTTTCCTCATCCTTGACGATTCTATGAAGTGGCCCTCTTGGGCTAGGCCAGTTCTAATCAGGCCACAGGGCTCGGGAACACCATAAAGAACTGGCACACTAGGGGGAAAGCCAAGAACAGCAGACAGACCACTGTAATGAGCACTGCCTCGGGGCACATCACCATTCCACTTTGAAGACTCAGAGGGATTTAGTACTCTCTCTGTGCTATGGGGGGGCAGCTCTCATACTTCTAGAAAGAAGTGCACGGTGGTTGTTTTTCTTAAAAGACCCTGGCTTCAGTCACCTGATTGTCTCTTTATGGACCTTCTCTTATGTCATCTTACAACGGGACGGCCAATCGATAAGTTAATCAATGAGTTGATGAACATTTATTGAGCACCTCCTGTGTGCAAGGCACTGTGGCTACAAAGACAAAATCACATAGCAGGGGCTTAATGAAAGCTTTGGGGTTAATTGCTTTGCTTTCCTTCTTTCCTTCCTCTCTTTCCTTTTCTCTTCATTTATGTATTTATTTATGAGCCAGCAGCCATGCAGAATCCTAGGATGATAGATTTTAAGCTGGACCAGACCAAAGGGGTCATCTAGTCCAACCCCCTCATTTGATTGATGAGGAAATCTTGACCTGGAGAGAAGGGTCTTGACCATGGTCACACAACCAGTAAGTGGTAGTGGGGACTCAAACTCAAGTTCCCAGTTTCCAAATTTAGCATCCTTTCCACTACTACATCACCACCTCCCTGAGACAGCGGGGACTTTTACTGACATCTTGACCCATAATGTACAGCCAGATGTATAATATAAAATCTTCTAGACAATGCATACACAAGGGTTTCCCCAAAGCCTACAGTTGTAAGCTTAAAACATTTAGGAAGCACTCATGATGGGCCTGGCCCTATGCTAAGATCATGGATCATTTCACTTTTGTCTTTGTGTCCTTGGTGCGTCGTACACAGTAGGTGCAAAGCAAATGTCTGAGGCTTAAGTAGTTGATTGAGACTTTGGAGCCATCTATTTGGAAGGGGACATGTGAGACAGTCTCTAAATTATTAAAGCTCAAAACTACACCAAGACTCTGGGGACGCCCTGTTTATAACTAGCACTTACGGTTTCACAAAGCACTCCAGCTCCACACGTTGGCTCATTAGATCCTCACAGCCACCCTGGGAAGCAGGTGCTATCATGATTCCCATTTTACAGAAGGCAAAAAGGATGCTGGGTGAAGGTATCTTGTAGAGGAAGGGACACACAGCTAATAAGAGTCTTAAGGCCACACCTGAACTCGGGACTTCCTGCCTCTAAGTCCAAGGGAAGTGGATAAACAGCAAGACCACACTGCCCTCCTGCAGGGATGTCCACATGTTCATATATGAAATGTGGGCGTTTCTATAATTGCTTTTTCAGGAAAGGAAAATCTTTTTCTCCGATGAAAAGACTTTAACTGTAAGACAAGAGACTTTTTTTTGTGTTACAAGAGCTTCCTGGATCTGCAAGACCCAGAATGTAATAATAATGGGAGTCTTGTGAAATTACCTCCTGGGGTAGGGAGGGGATGCTGGGAGATTTGGGGGTTGGCTTTGTGAGGCTTTTCAAACATTTTATTGATGTATTTTGCACCATAATCACTTCCCCTTACCACCCCCATCTCGTTCCCTTGCCACAAAGAAAACCTATTGAGCATAACAAACGGAGGCCCAGACTCTCTGAGCAGGATAGGCCAGATTCTGCACCTGGGTCCCTGTGTCTCTGCAGAGAGACTGGAGTGTGTACTTCATTGTCTTATTTCTCGAGACTCAACCCAACCGTAGTCAATGGCATCTTTCTTGCCAGGTGGCGGCCTTTTGGGGTGGGTTTTGTCTGTTTTCGTTTTTTTCTATTTTTCCTTTCTTTTCCTTTATTATTCGCTTGGTTACATTATAGCAAATAATCTTGTCTAGTGATCTCTTGGTTCTAACTTCTCTCTACACCAGCCTATGGCAACTTTTCCCATATTCCTCTGAATGCCTCATCTCATTCATTTTTTTCAACACAAAATTATTTAATCACTTTCATACGCCACAATATGTTCATCGGTTCCTCCATAAATGGGCATCCATTTGGTGTCCAGTTTGTTGTTACCACAGAAAGTGTAGCTTCAAACACATTGGTGTATATGGGCCTTTTCACTGCCTGACCTGAATGGAATAATAGCATTTAGGTAACACTTTTAAGATTGGAAAAAAAATGCTTTATAAGTATTATGTCATTTGATCCACACAACTCTGCGAGGTAGATGTTATCATTTTCTCCATTTTATAGATAAAGAAACTGAGACTGGCAAAGGTTAGATGACTTGCCCAGTCAGTATCTGAGCCTGGATTTGAATGTTGTTGTTGTTATTGTTGTTGTTTCATTTCAGTTGTATCTCCCTCTCCATAACCCCATTTGGGTTTTTTGGGGGCAGAGATAGTGGAATAGTTGGCCTTTTCCTTTGCCAGCTCATTTTACAAATGAGGGAACCAAGGCAAACAGGGTTAAGTCACTTGCCCAGGGTCCCACAGCTAGTAGGTGTCTGAGTCCGAATTTGAACTCAGATCTTCCTGACTCCAGGCCCAGGGCTCTATCTACTGCACCACCTAGTCAAAGAGTATAGCCAGTTCATGACTCTTCTTTTTTAAACCCTTCCCTTCCATCTTAGAATCAATGCTATGTATTAGTTCCAAGGCAGAAGAGCAGTAAGGGCTAGGTAATGGGGGTTAAATGATTTGCCCAAGGTCACACAGCTAGGAGGTATCTGAGGCCAGATTCAAACCTAGCACCTCCCATCTCTAGACCTGGCTCTCAAGCCACTGAGCTACCAGCTGCCCCTAGTTCATGACTCTTGACTAATTCCAAGTTGCTTTCCAGAACTGTTGGGTCCATTCATAATTCTACTATTGGCATATTAATAATGTTTGCCCTCCTGTCTGCCTTTTGATCCAGCCATACCACTGTTGGATTTATGCCTCAAAGAGATAATAAGGAAAAATACTTGTACAAAAATATTTACAGCCACGCTCTTTGTGGTAGCAAAAAATTGGAAAATGAGGAGATGCCCTTCGATTGGGGAATGGCTGAACAAATTGTGGCATCTTTTGGTGATGGAATACTATTGTGCCGAAAGGAATAATGAACTGGAGGAATTCCATGTGAACTGGAAAGACCTCCAGGAATTGATGCAGAGCAAAATGAGCAGAGCCAGAAGAACATTCTACACAGAGACTGATACACTGTGGCACAATTGAATGTAATGGACTTCTCTACTAGCAGTAATGCAATGACCCAGGACAATTCTGTGAGAAAGAACGCTATCCATATCCAGAGGAAGAACTGTGGGAGCAGAAACATGGAAGAAAAGCATATGATTGATCACATGTGTCAACGGGGACATGATTGGGGATGGAGACCCTAAGAGATCACCTTAGTGCAAATATTAATAATATGGAAATAGTCACATGTGGAATTGTTCATTAGCTACAGGGAGATAGGGGGGAGAGGGGAGGGAAAGAACATGAATCATGTAACCATGGAAAAATGTTCTAAATTAATTAATTAAATAAAAGTTTTCAATTAAAAAATAATGTTTGTCCTCCCACAACCTAACTACTTCCATCATTTTCTCATCTTTGTCCATTGGTGGGGCATGAGGTGGAAACAGCAGAGTTGTTTTCATTTGCATTCCTCTGATGAGTGATTTGGAGCCCATTTTCATCATTTCTACCCATTTGTTGTTGTTTTTATTGTGAAAGCTGCTTGCTCACATCTCAGGAGCCACTTCTTTTTCCAAGTATAGACGGTAAAAACAAACAGATCATTCTGAGAGCAAGAGGATATTTTTCAGCTTAGGAGCTAGTTACAGCATTCATACTATTTAATAGTAACTAGGGAGATAGCTTAGTGAGAGAGAGAAAAAGAGAGAGAAGGAAAACTAAGAGGCCCCAAGGAGGGCCTCCCACTGAGCCCCAGCTCAGAGCTATTACAAGGCGGTAAAAATCAATGATCATTTAAGGTGCCCAGATTTTCTTATTTTTCCACTTGGCAGGAAAAAAACAATGCCACCATATTATTCCTGGCTTATTGTTTGTTTTTAAAGAGTAGTTTGAGTTTTGTTTTTAGTTGTTGTTTTTAAATTGTGTGGCATAGTAAAAAGAGCCCTAGAATTGGTGTCAAGAAGACCTGAGCTAGGGTTCAAGCTTTGTCACTTCTTCCTTCCTAGCTATGTTACACTGGACAGGTCATTTTCCTTTGCTAGTTTTCTCACCTATAAAATGAGATGGTTGATGTCAAAGATGAAACTTGAACCTGGGTCTCTTGTTTCTTCAGTGAATATAGGCCTCTCTCTACCAGTCCCTTTGGTCCCTCTGAGGTCCTGTGGAAGGCTGGTGTTCCATGACTTGATGATCCCATGAGCAGATGTAATCAGAATTTCAGATTCAGTAAGAACAAGCCCCCAAATGGCTAAAACACACTGCAAATAGGGCAACTACTTCTTCTGCCTGCACCTGAGTGGTCCTGAACTGCTACAGGTAGGGACAGGCAGATATTTCCAATAAAAGAACTAAAGCCGGGGGCAGCTAATGGATAGAGCATCAGGCTTGGAGTAGGGAAATCCTGGGTTCAAATTTGACCTCAGATACTTCCTAGCTATGTGACCCCCTAAGCAGGTCACTTAACCTCATTTGCCCAGCCCTTGCAGCTCTTCTTAGAACTGATACTAAGACAGCAGGTGAAAGAGAGAGAAGAAGAAGAAGAAGAAGAAGAAGAAGAAGAAGAAGAAGAAGAAGAAGAAGAAGAAGAAG
>NC_058136.1:20084267-20118251 GCF_016433145.1 Gracilinanus agilis | reverse complement strand
TCTCTCTCTCTCTCTCTCTCTCTCTCTCTCTCTCTCTCTCTCTCTCTCTCTCTCTCTCTCTCTCTCTCTCTTCTACTTCGAGGTGTCCAAGTCACCTTACTTCTCTAGTCTTCAGTTTCCTTACCTGTAAAATGAGGCCATTGGACTAGATGGCCTTAACAGGCCAGCGTAGCTCCAGATCAAGGATACTAATCCGGGGTTCCTAAATCCCTTCCCCATCTGGGTCTGAATTTCTTCCTCTGTAAAATGAGGGGATTGGATCAGATGGCCTCTAAGTCACCTCTCTTCCACCTCTAAATCCATGCCATCCGCCAGCTCTGTGAGCCTGAGCAACTCGATCTCTCTGAGCCCAGCTAGCCTGTCTGTAAAATGGGAATATCAGTATCTTTTGTGTCTCCTTCACAAGGCTCAGAGAGCCTCACCACCGAGAGCGGGAAGCTTCATTGGAATTCATCTAATCTAACGTCCTCCCAATTTTTCCCATCATATCCTGGGGCGGGGCGGGGGGAGGGGGGATCTAAGCTCACAACCCCAATAGAGGTACATTTAGAAATCTGGGTACCTGATGAAACACCTAAATGTAAAGCCTGGAGCCAGAAGGAGTAAACGACACCAAGATCGCTGGTTTCGTTTATTATCAGTACAAAAAAACCCTTTCCCCGCTCACTGCTCACTACGAAAATGAACGTGGTCGAGGCGGACATTTTTGTACTACATAAGGGCAGGGTTACCGCCGTTACTAAAAAGTAATGGTTTGGTCCTTTTTAGGAAGGCCTGGTTCGAAATCGAGGCTTGCTCGGGCTCGCTTGGGCTTCAGTTCTTGATTTTAATGGCCGCCGTGGCTAAACTGCCCAAATCCAAATGAAAACAATCTCGCCCTTGGCTACACTTAGTCCTCTCCTCCGCCAATCAGGCCAGGGGTTTTGCTCACTGGAGACTAGCTGGACAAGTTGTGGCATAAGGATATAATGGAACATTATTGTGCCATAAGAAATGGCCGGAGAGCCGCTTTCAGAGGATCCTGGGTAATGTGAGCGGATGCCAAGCGCGAGCCGGGAAGCAGAAGCAGTAGTGTAACTGACGAGGTTCCAGGTTCGCAAAACAACTCTGAAGGCGGCCAAGAGCTGGGACCCGGTAAGGAATGGCCAAGCATGTGTGCGGAGGAGGAGCAGCGAGGAGGCACGGGGCTCTGGGCTCCGGACTCAAAGGTAGCCTCGAGGTGCCGAGCCCGACATTTGGGCTGCGGCCACTGTGTGGATTTGTTTTCTTTGACAAGGCTATTTGTCCCGAGAGCTTTCTCCCCGCTTGCTTTCTCTCAGTTAATTGGGGTGAGGGGGTGCCTCGGGGAAGGAGGGGATTAGCAATGGTGCTGCGTTTGAAAACACTTTTAAAAATACACAGACGAGAAGAGAAAGGCGGTCAGAAAGAAACACAGACAAGCGGGCAAGTTTTTCCAGTGACGCTTGGAATTCCTTTGATATCTGGAAAGCCCAAGCGCTATGAAATGAAGATTCATGGCTGCACATAAAATCACCTGGGGGGCTGGGGGGGGGGGAGGGGACGGCTCTCGTTTCATTCCGGTTAGAATTAAAAAGGGATTTTTAAAAGGGTTTCTCGGTGGACAGGTCCATCCTCCCTGAGGTCAGCTGCCTAGCTGTATTTCCCTGCATTTTTACAAAGGAATGCAAACTTCACCAAAAGCCTCTCCTTGGAAAGCTCTTTGAAGAAGGTTGGAAAAGTCTCTTTACAAACGTTGAGACGCGCCATTTTTCATTTCATTTCCCTCCTGAATTTTTGGAGTGTGTGTGTGTGTGTGTGTGTGTGTGTGTGTGTGTGATGTGTCTTCTTTCAGGGCATGAGGAATATGGAAATCTGGACTGCATGACAGCTGGTCTAACCTATATCAAACTCCTTACTGCCTGGGAAGGGGAGGAAGGGAGAGAATCTGAGTTTCAAAATGGCAGATGACAATTGTCAAAAATTGTTTCCACGTGTGTACCTAAAAAAATTAAGTTAAAAACAAGAATGAATGGCTGAAATGGCTCCATCATTCGGGACACCAGAAGCTTAGTCTCTAAATGTCTTGCCACTTGTGATGGCTTTATGCTATAATTAATATCTCTGTTATCTCAAACTACATGTACATTTAGGAAGCAGCTAAAAGTTAATAAAGGGAACATAAATCCATATTTCAAAGGATTTTGCTAAGTTCACATTTTGGGGCCAATTTTTTTTATCAGATCTGATGAAAATATCATTGTTTTTAAGCCTCTAGTATGACTGACAAAGAGCTCATGCCACTAGCAGGGGAAGCAGGGGCTTAAACATTTTCCTGTTGTTTCTGGGTCCCGGCATTTTTTCCCCTTGGATCTCAGATTTCTTTCAAAGAATCTTTTAAAGCTCTGAGACCATCTTGTGGAGGTTAGTTTAATTCAACCTAAATCGGTGGCTCATGAACTCCTTTTTAAACAATAGTTTGATAACTGTATTTCAATAGAATTGGTTTTCTTTTTAATCCTCTGTTGTTTGCCGTATGGAATGTTTGCAGAACAGAGTGAAGTGAGCAGAACTAGGAAACAGTTTCTACAAAGACAACATCTTAAAGATCAAAGCAATGAGAAATCATGAGTCCAGAAGATCGCACCCCACTCAGCTCCTGCCAGAGAAGCGAGGGCGCCAAAATGCAGAGAAGGGGACATACATTTTTCGACATGGACATTGTGGGAATTTGGCTAGCCTGATTACTGGCGGTGTGAACTGCTTATGAGGGTGTTGCTGTTGGTTTTTGCTTTTTAGTTTTCAGTGGGGGTAGACAGTGTAAGGTAGCTATAATCATTAAAGTGCCTACTAGGTGAATGCACTCTACTTTGCCTGCTAAACAATTTTTTAATTACAAAAAAGAAAGGGTCCATCCACGGGCTTCTCAGATTGCCAGAGGGGGTCCATGACACCAAAAGACCAAGAATGCCTTCTAGACAAGATATTATAATCCATAAAGCTCCCGCCTGGCAAATATAAAGTTGTATCACACAACCCACTGAAAAGAAACTGACAAGTGAGCACCCCTTAGTGCTTGCCTTTCCCCAGTCTGCCTTCGAATTGCTGCATAGATCAGATATTAACCATAGAGGGACAGGCCTGGGACCTGGGATCGGATCGTTTAGGGAATTGTTGGGTGAGAAAGTTCCCAATACCAAAGTAGTATAGCATTTGCTCTTCAGCTTTTAAGAGTTTCCTGAGAAAATGAGAAGTTAAGTGACTCACCTGGGGTGCTACAATTAATAGGGATCAGAGGCAGGGCTTGAAATTATCCTCCCCACTCTGAGGTAGGAAAAGGGGGAGGTTCAGAGGGGTACGAAATTCTCTATACTAGCAGTCTCTCGCCAGGGGCCTCGTAGCTTAGTGGTATAAAACGCCTGCCTAGTAAGCAGGAGATCCTGGGTTCGAGTTCCGGCGAGGCCTGTTTTACAAATCTTTAAATAAAAATAGTCAAAACAAATTCTCATGTTTCTTCCCACAATCCCATAAACCATGCTGCACCTCCCGCACAGAGATTCTTGGGCTAGGCTTTTTACAGAGGAGAAAAGTGAAATCTGGGGAGCTAACCAGCCTCACAGAATCTCATTCTAAATGGTCCTAGGTCCCTGGCCCCCAAATCTCCCCGTTGAATGAATGAGGGGGGCAAGCCCTCCCAGCATCCCGAGGCCTCTGGGCACTACCCTCGGCTTTGTGGGTGCCACCACAGACACAGGGGGAAATCAGAAGCATGTGGATTGTTCTATACATTGAAGCAAGCTCAGTTGGGTTTAACTAGAGGATCAGGGCATCCCAGGCCCTTTCTTTCTGGGCCCCAGGAAGAACCCTACAGGCTCAGGTCCAAACTTTCCAGAGCCTTGAAAGTGCAGATTACTCGGTCCTGCCCGACTGCCGGCCGCCAGTCCGTGGGCCCATCGGTCCCAGAATTCTGCCGGGTCAATCCCCACGGCCCCCCCCCTCCCCAGACTGGCTGCTCTCCTCTTTCTCGAGTTTATTTGAACAGAAGTGCCTCTAGTCAGATAATAAACTCTTTTCGGGCTGCCCCCTGCAGTCCTTTCCACTCTTTCAAATCCTCTTTCTGAAGCCAGTATCTCCAAACAGCTTCCCTTTTCTCACCGTCCCTGCCCCCACCTTTGTCCCTGCCCCCACCCTCTGGCACCAGCCCGCACAGATGTCTTGTAGCTGGCTGTCAGTCAATAGTGCCATTAGCATTTCCAAAGCCCACATTTACATCGCATAACTTTTCAACCAGAGGGGAAACAAGGGTTACAATCCAATACACAATGGAAATTGGGAGGGGGGGATTTCTTTACACCTACTTCTTTCTTCGCCATTCTTTAGTGATTACCAATCTCCTAGACTAGGGGAGCTCCTGGCTGTGTGACTGGGGAGCCCCTTTGCAATCACCCGGAGCCAAAAGAACCACATGACTCCTGTGTGCCCTGGAAAGGCCGGGATAAAAGAATGTGCTAATACAGACATTAGAGGGCTGGAAGAGCTCAGGTTCTTAAAGGGGGCAGAAAGGGGGTGAAAGAGCCACATTGGGAAGGAGGGAGAAGAATGGCCAGAGTCAGGAGGGACGGCTTCCGGAAAGGGAGAGAGCCCCGCACTGGAACTTTCGAGATGGAGAGGAGGTTGGAGGCCACCTACTCCAGCCCCCTCGTTTTCCAGATAATGCCATAACTGAGCCCCAGAGGAAGAGATTTGGCCTAAGGCACACCGCCAGGAAGTGGCAGGTGGTCGGGGGTTTTTAGAGCAGGGAAAGTGAGAAAGGCAAAGGCACACCGACTGGAAAGTAGCTATTTCCGGGGTAGAGTGGTTAAGTGTTGAATCTGAGGATCTGGGTTCAAATTCTGCCTTCTCTACTTAGATTATTACCTGGGTGAGATTGAGCAAAGTACTTCATCTCTTTGGGTGGCTTCCTCCTCTATACATAAAATGCAGGGATTGAACTGCATCATCTGTTCTTGATGGACGATCATGGGATCCCTGGCCTCTTTGCAACCTGCACTAGTGGTTCCTCATTCCACTCTGGGCCCAAACCGAGTCAGTCTCATCCCTTGTCCACGTGCTAGACCTTCAGACACATGTCTCTCATTACACCCCTGCCTGCCCCCTCTCTCCCTGAGGCCCGATTTGAACCCAGGACCTCCCATCTCCAAGCCTGGCTCTCCATCCACTGAGCCACCCAGCTTCCCCCCACCCCAAGCTGAGTCCCAGAAGAGTTCTCATCCATCTGTGCATTTGTGGAAAGGCTGGTCACAATGGCACTTGTTGGTCCTGATGAAATCACAGGTCCAGACCTATGTCTTCTCTTCTCTAGGTTCAACATGGGCAGCATCTTCAGCCCATACTCACATAGCATGAACCCAAGGCCCTCCACCATTCCTCTTGATGCTCTTGGGCTTATCAACATCCTTCCAAAATGGCAGCACCCACAACTGAGCCCAGTGCTCTAGTTGGGGAACAATAAAACGTGAGTTTAGAAGGAATGAAAAGGGAGACCTAACAAAGAGCCCTTTGAAAAGGAAATAGAAGGGGCAGCTGGGTAGCTCCATGGATTGAGAGCCAGGCCCAGAGAGGGGAGGTCTCGAGTTCCAATCTGGCCTCAGATACTTCCCAGCTGGGTGACCCTGGGCAAGTCACTTAACCCCCATTGCCTAGCCCTTACCACTCTTCTGCCTTGGATTGAATCTGAGATGGAAAGAAAGAAGGACGAAAGGCAAGTGGACTGGCTACACTGGTGGATAGCATATCCTCTGAAGTAACCATACTAATTCCCCTACTTGTACCACCTATTTGGGCCCCACCCCAGAGCTTGGAGGCCACACTTCTCTCCGGGCTCTTGGAGTTTCCCTGAAGGACTGGGTGTGTTGCTCTAAAGTTCATGGAGACTTAACTGGTGTGTATGCTCAAGTGTGTACTTCAATCTCAGTTAGCTGCCCTAAAATAGCTTTTAGAAAGGGCTATTTCCTAACGTGATTCAGTAAGAAGAGTCGGTATGACCCATCTGCTCATTCCCCCTCCCAAAGAAGCCTGTGCCACACTCTCCCACAGTAAGTCCAGGAGAAATAGGGCCTTGAGCTCCGAGAACACATGTGCCAAAGGACTAACTCACATCTGCTGGGTGCTCCCCAAAGTATAGGTAAAGGGGAGCTTGTCTGCTGGCCTCTTTGGAGAGTCCAGAATCTCTATCAAAGCCTCCCTGGCTCGTGCTGTCAGCTGATGCGAGGATGCTGCTAGGATCACTATGGGAAGATAATAAATTCTCCTAAAAACCAGTCCAGGAGGTTCTTCCCAAGTACAGAGAAGGGGAAGAAGACTGAGACTTCAGCAAAAGGATCTGCTCCTTACCCCACTCACACTCCTCCCAAAGATCTTAGCTGGCTCCTCTCCCTTTGCTCAAATGGGCCAGCCAACAGGCTCTATATTTTCTAGATGCCCCACAGGGTGGGACTAAATGTCTTCAGATAATCTGAACCCTTTTTCTGTCAACCCAGTTCACCCAAGGATTTCCCTCACCTAATCTAAAGCATTTGGTGGATTGATTAAATAGAGGTGTCAGAGCTGCACATTTGACCCACTGAATGCTTTGATCCAATGAATTCAGTAGTACCTGCGCCTGATCGATGCATCTGGGCCGAATGGGATGGGCTGATTTAGAGCTGCCCGCTCCACCCATATATCCTAAAATCAGGATCAATTAACCTGAGGTTCAACGGGCTTCTCTAAGACAAAGAAAAGTCAAGGCAAGAATTGCAGAGCCAGAGATTTGTCTGCTGACCACCCAGTAACGCTAACGTGCAGCAAGAATACTCAAAGAATACAGCATTGGAGGGAGTCCATTTGAGGTGGAACATATGTGTTAATACCAGGGGCTCCAAAGAGACTTAAAGGAAACCCTAATCCTAATTGGTTTAAGCCAATCTGGTGGAATTAGTCAAGCACTTTTCCCTGGTTTTAATTGAGGTCATTCTAAATTTTTAAACAACAGGGCCAAATAAATAACTTGAAGACTTATTGGTCTAAGGAATTAATCCCTTTTCTCCTTACCTCCCAAGGTGTTGGGGCCACAGCTGCCCTAGCACCTGCTCCTTCCTCTGTCCTCACACAATGCGCCCGCCTGGCCTGGCCGGCCCCTCACAGGAATAGGGATTGGAAGCTTCCGAGTACAAGGAGCACCTGCCCAGCTGTCATGTTTCCATGTGGACAAGCAGCACTCCCCCCGGCTCCATCACAGCAAGCCACCTAATATATTAAAAACGATCAATATCTATGTCCGTACATGTAGATCTAAACTGGTCCAAACCAACAGAGACTCACAAACATTACGTAGTATTATATGACACGACTGTGCATTGTGGGAATTCGGCATTGTCTGTACTATCTGGATATCACATGTAATAAGATGTCATTATATCATACGTAACAATATTATGCCTACTCTATCTAAACAGGCCTAGATATTGGTCTGGACATGTATGTCTATATTTATATATGCAGGTCTGGATGTGTGTCTCTGTGTGTGGGCGCACGTAGGTCTGGACCTGTGATTTCATCAGGACCAACAAGTGCCATTGTGACCAGCCTTTCCACAAATGCATAGATGGATGAGAACTCTTCTGGGACTTGGAATGTTAGAACTCAGCTCTGGGGGAGGCAGCTGGGTGGCTCAGTGGATTGAGAGCCAGGCCCAGAGATGGGAGGTCCGAGGTTCAAATCTGGCCTCAGACACTTCCCAGCTGTGTGACCCTGGGCAAGTCACTTGACCCTCACTGCCTAGCCTTTACTGCTCTTCTGCCTTAGAACTAATACAAAGCAGTGATTCTAAGAAGGAAGGTGAGGGTTAAAAAACTCAGCTCTGGGCCATGGAAAGGTAAAGGATCACACTGTTCCTATGTGTCTGTCAGTGGTGGGCCCTGGGTACAGATCTTTCTGACTCCAAGGCCTCTCTCAATCCACTGAATCAGTCGCCATCTACAAACCTCCAATGGCTCCAAGGGTATGAGTAGACAGAATGTGAGGCAGCAAGGTGGCACAGTGGGTAAAGCACTGGGCCTGGAGGCAGGAAAACCTGAGTTCAAATCCCATCTGAGACTCAAGCTGTGTGACCCTGGGCAAGTCACTTTGCCTTGGTTTTCTCAGATGTAAAAAAAGGACAATAATAGGACTTACTTCCCCAGGTTGTCAAAAGAATCAAATGTGGTAATATTTGTAAAGTGCCTAGCAGACACTATATATAAATATGAACTGGAGCCAAAAGAGATAAGAGAATGAAGTGATTCAGTGCTGCCCAGGCCTAGAGGCCTCCTTCACCACATGAGGGTCCCAGCCAACGTTGCTCTGAGCACTCCCAGGTGTGGCACCAGTCCTTCTCAAAGACAGGCAGAAGAGGCGAGCAGCTGCCCCAGCTCCATACTACCTGGGCCCAGAATCAGAGTTTCTGAGTTGGAAGGAAGGTAGCGCCATCTACCCCAACCCATACCTCCAAGAAATGCCCTTGACAACATCCCTGCTTCTACTTAAATACCCTTACTGAGGGAGAGGGCACTACTTCCTGGGGCAAGCCACCCATTCCACTTGGGGAGACCTAGAATTACTGGAAACTCATGACAAGCTTCTTCCCATTGCTCCTGGCTCTGTCCTCCAAATAATCCGGGAAGCCATCAATCACCCCACTCCTACCTTCCTCTCACTTCAGTCTTCTCCAAGCTAAACATCCTAGTTCCTTCATCTGATCCCCACCCAGCATGGACTCAAGGCCCTTTATCATCCCATTGGACTTCTCTGTTCCTTTTCAGTTTGTTGTTTAAGGACTGGCCCTGGAGCTAGGAAGGCCTGGGTCTAAGTTCCACCTCTGATCCTGGGTAGATCACTTCATCCCTCAGGGCTCTAGTCAGTTGGTCAGTCAACTAGCATTTATTAAGCATCTAATATCTAGTCATCTCCCTTAAGACTATAATTTGTAGAGGGCACAGCTGGGTAGCTCAGTGGATTGAGAGCCAGACCTAGAGACGGAGGTCATGGCTTCAAATCTGGCCTCAGATACTGCCTAGTTGTGTGACCCTGGGCAAGTCACTTAACTCCTATTGCCTAGCCTTTACGACTCTTCTGCCTTGGAACCGATACACAGTATTGATTCTGAGATAAAAGATAAGGGCTTAAAGAAAGAAAAGGAAAGAAAAGAAAAGAAAAGAAAAGAAAAGAAAAGAAAAGAAAAGAAAGAATAATTGACGTTGGAGAGGTTGTAATAATATGGCACACCAATGCATCACTGACGGAGCTGTGAACTGGTCCAACCATTGTGCAAAGCAGTTTAGAATTAAAATTTTTTAAATCATTAAAATGGTCATGAGCTTTGATGCAGAAATAATTACTATTTATGTGGCATTTTCAAAGTTTGCAAAATGCTTTACTTATGTTAACTAAAATTTTTAACCCTTTACCTTTTGCCTTAGAATCAACGCTGTATATTGGTTCCAAGGCCAAAGAGCGGCCAGAGCTAGGCAATGGGGGTTAAGTGACTTGCCCAAGGTCACACAGTTGGGAAGTGTCTGAGGCCAGGACTTCCCATCTCTAGGCCTGGCTCTCAATCCACTGAGCCACTCAGCTGCCCCCTATGTTAAGTAATTTGATCCTCACAACAACCCTGTGAGAGATTATTCCCATTTTATTGATGAGGAAACTGAGGGGAAAGGGGGTTATGTGGCATAGCCAGGGTCACACATCTTAAGGAGTATGTGAAACAGGATTCAAACTGAGATCTCAGTGCTAGACATGTACCCAAAGGAGGCCAAGGATAAAAGGAAGGCCCTTTAGGTCACTGAGGCATCTTTTTTTTATGCAAACAAGAGAAGGAAGGCACAAATGGTTCAGCTTTGACTACCATGGATTGAACTTTGATATTTGAAAAGAATAGTATGTGGCATGTATTAGAGACCTGGAGTATCATGGGCAATCTTCTTCTATTCTACTAGGGATTTGGAAATTATCATTTTACTGGTATTTGTTAAGTTCTTAATAAAAATAAAAAACAAGTCCCAACTTGGCTAGGCCTCAGTTTCCCCCTCTGCAAAACAGGGACAATCTGACTTGCACTTCTATTGTGATTATCAATGATTAGTTTTGGGGGGTGAAGGAAGGGAGTTGAAAGGGTTAGCAGTGAGCTCCAGATGTCTATGGTCCTGAGGAAGGCATGAGCCTAAGCCAGGAAGTCCAGGGGAGGGAAGTGGCACACCAAAGAACCAGCCATGAGAAGAACTCATCATGCAATCTGGGTCATTTACATGGAGGTCCTGGATGAGGAAAATGCCAAGCTTTGGTAGCCACTGAGACCTGAGGAGCCAGGAAACAAAAGAAAACTCAGAGAAGCTCTTAGTCATTCAGAGGGCTTTTTAGAGCCACAGCAAATGCTGTATTCTTTGGCCTGGAGAGAGGAAAGGCTTCCTTTCCAGCTAATTGCCAGGATGCCAGCCCCAACCCCTTAAAAGGCTCAACTGTCAAGTGGTAGAGCTACACCATGAGGCTTGGACATCTCCGAAGAGATTTTAAGCATTGTATAAATGTCAACATTTTCGATCTTGTGGGCTGGAGCCCAGAAGTCACCTAGTCTAACCCATTCTTTTGAAGATGAGGCCCAGAGCTGATGGTCACAAAAAGGCTACGTGGCAGAGTTCAGATTGGAACTCTGCTCCTGGGGAACTGTAGCTCAGTTCTTACTCATTCCTTGTCGTGGGAGGGAGGTATTTTATATACGTTCTTCTCATTTGAGCTGCACAACAGACAGTCTTTGTGGGGCAAGTGCTATTATTCTCCCCGTCACAGATAGGAATATTATCCCCCATCACAAATGGAGAAACAGAGGCTCAGATGAGTGAGGAAAGAGCCTTGCCCAAGGTCACAGAGCTTGGTCCTTGTCTGGAAGATCCAAACCAAAGGTCCAGTCACTGCCCCCAGCCCCCTAATACAATTGTGGCATGGATCCTGGGTTCTCAAAGACTCTGAGCATGCCCCGCCAAACTGCAGAGGCTTCAGATACAGCCCAGCCCAACTAAGCACAAACAAGCTCTGGGGAATGTGGTTTTCCCCACTTTGGCCACAGCAGCTCCTGAAAAGCCTACTTCAGCATAGAGAGGTCTTAATGGATTAATTAAATTAATTAATTACAGAGCGACTGCCCCACTGAGGAAATTCCAAGTGTTCAAATTAGGCCGACTTGGAATGAATACTAACAATAGCTCACATTTCTTTAGGACTTTGAAATCCACAAGAACAGAAGAGAACAAAAGGAAGCTCTGACTAGCAGGACAGTTTTGAAAGTGATGTGTGGAATATATTGTGTACTTCTGAAAGAGAACGCCTAGGGAGTGGGATGATACATGGTTTCATCTGGGGGCCTCTTTTGTGCTTTCCTGTGTAGATGGATGGAAATGCTCTCTTTTTTGGTATTTGAGTTCCTGGTAATAATAATAGCTAGTGTTTACATAGCACTTGAAGGTTTACAAAGCACTTTCATAGGCCATCTCATGACATATCTCATTGGATCCTCACAACAACCCAGTGAGACCGGTACAATTATTATCCTCATTTTACAGATGAGGAAACTGAGGCTGAAAGTAAATGACTCACCCAGGGTCACACAGCCAAGCAAGTGTCTGAGACAATACTGGAGCTCAGACCAATGGAACTCTTGAGGCCAACACTCTATCCACTGTGCCACCTAGTGGCCATATATAAAATAAAAATAACTGAATAAAATATATTTTTTAAGTCTACAAACCACTTTAGACACATTTTCTAATTTGATCACAACAGACAGCCCTGTGAAGTAGCTGCTCTTACCACTATCTTCATTTCACATATAGGAAACTGAGGCTCAGGGGAGGAAGTGACTTGCCCAAGGTCATCACACAGATGGTAAATATCAGAGGTTTGATCAGATTTGAAACCAGGCCCTCTAGATTCCAAGCCCAGCACTCTGAATGTCCATTACACCAAATATTACTTCTGTAAAACCTCACCATGAAGTGAAGATTACTCCCAGTTCACTGGCTCTGCTAGCAAAACAACAGGTCTAACAAGTCCTATGGAACCAGAAAGATTCAGGGTGGACCACAGACGTGTGCAGGAATAGCGTAGGTAACCGAGCAACAGCTTGCCACCCAAAGGTTGGCCTCCAGGTGATAACATTATTGTTTGATCCAAAGCAGTTCATTAAATCATGCCTCCAAAGGTCAGTCTTCATCGATCGGGAAGGCGCCCACAACAACAAAATCCCTCATCCTTGGAGTAGTGAAGCCACTGTAAAATGACTTCTAAGGTCTAGGCTAGTTCTAGATCTAAGCTCTTTTGATTCTATGCCATTTCCCTTCCCTGGGCCTCAGTTTCCTCCTCTTGTAAAATGAGAAAGTAGAACTGGATAGCTCAAGTCAAGATCTAAGATCCTTTGATTGAAAGTCACTTCCATTTCTTTTATAACCGGCTTTAAAATATGGAGGCTGGTCTAGACAGCCTCTGAGGTCCCTTCTAGCTCCAATTTCTCCAGATTTGGCCTCAGTCTTCACCTCCTCTAAAAAAGGGAATGGGGACAACACTAGGGCTAGGTCCTGATGCCATCATCCTATGTCATGGAACCCACTCTGGGGTTCAGTTATCTCTTTTGTAATACGTAGGGGGTGGATTAGATGACCTTTGAGGCCCATTCTAGTTCTGTGCCCAGCATCTTCAGCCACTTCCCCAATCTGAGGCCCAACTCAGTCTCTTTTTCCATAAAATGGAAGGATCTAGGCCAGATAGCCTTGAAGGTCTCTTGCCCCCCTAAATATAGAATACAAAAGAATTTCTCTTCCTTAGGTCTTCATTTCCTCATTTATGAAATGAGAATGTTGTGCTCACTTAAAGGTGTGATCCCCTCTCAACTACAACTTTGTGATCTTCTACAAACCTAAGTTTAGAAAGTGGGTACAAACTCCCTGGAAAGACTTAGCACCCACCACTTGCTTTGTTATATTCAACAAGACTCCACCTTGGACAGAAACAGGCAGATCCTTGCCTCTCTAGCAAAAGGACAGGGGACAGAAAATTTTAAAATCCTATTAAGAAAATTCCCAACTTCAAATATGGCCTTTATCTAAAGATGCCAGCATTAGTTGTAAATTAGGAGTCTCTTCAACTTGAAGAGGCCAACTTCTGCTCCCAGTGACCAGCGGCAGCAGGGACTGGCCCTGGACTGTCTTACTAGGCTCTCGGGTTGAACATGAAGGTCAAGAGGAGATGCCCTTTTCTGAACTCTGGCTTCCTGGCCCTGTCTGATGAGCACCTTTTAGAACAATTCTGAGTTGAAATCCAGCCCCTTAACATAAGGGGAAAAGGGATGCTTGTCAAGGGATTGTAACAACCTTCCAGAGAGGCACAAGTGCTTGCCCACAACCAAGAACCATGGCCAATATACCCCACAAGGTAATATCAGGAAGCCAAGTTGAGTCCCTAGAAATCTGGGCCCTTCTGCTCTCTGCCCCCCAAAGAGTTGCCACATCAATCTGAAAACTGACTCTTATGATATTTCTGAGAGGGGCAGAGAAAAGAAAGAAAGAAACCCATGGCCCATAACACCCTCTACTCACAAAAAAAAATCTAAAATTTTGCCTGATGGACTCTGGAATCAAGAAGGCGTAGGCCTCAAATTCTTCCTCAGAGCCTTTCCAGCTATGTGACCCCAGGGTACATCCCTTATCCTCAAGGAGTCAGTTTTTTTCATCTAGGCACTCTCACTCATGAGAACGATAATAAATAGCACCTACCTCCCAGGGTTGTGGGGAACAAGAGAGGAGAAAAGTTATAGAATACACTTAGCAGACTTAAAACACTGTTTGAATGTGAGACCCAGCTCAGCTAAACATCACCTTCTGCAGGAAACCATTCCTGATGGGGCATGTCAAGGCCCTCCCTCCATCTCACCAGAAAATACCTTGTATTGATTTTACATATAGTTACGTGTGCACATATTTTCTCTCCCAACAGAATGGCAGCTCCTTGAGGGCAGAGATTGTTTCATTTTGGCCTTTGAACCCCCAGCATATAGCACTGTGTACCTATGTGATCTTGGGCCAGTCGCTTCTCCTCCCTGAGCCTCAGTTTCCCTTCTGAAAAAGGAGAAAATCAGACTGGATGGCCTCTGACGTCCCTTTTAGCTCGAGATCTATGATCTTAAGTCACCTTCCCTCTATGGACCTCATTTCCTGCTCTGTAAAATGAGGGGGTGGGCTCACTGGCTTCTGAGATCTCTTCCAGCACCAGATCTAGGATTCTATGATCTCAGCAAATCACTCTACCAGGTCAAGCTTACTATTCAGAGGCTTAGATAGAGTTTGGTGGTAAATCATTGCCCTAACACCGCCCCACCCCACCCCGGCCATGACCGAAGACAGATAAAACCCCACTGGCCTGAAACAGGAAGCCTGGATTTAGGGAGACTAGACTAGAAGGCCTTCCATGTGATCTAAACTAAAAGGCCTTCTCGGGATCTTGTTTTTTCCAAAATTCTCCTCGGGTTCACCTTCTAGAGACAGCCTCCCCTGACCTTTCTCACTAAAAGCTAGTACCTGCCCTTGGTTATAAAAAAATACCTTACATGTATGGATGCATGTGCTGTTTCCTGCTACTTGAGGGCAAGAATCATTTCATTTCTATCTTTGAAGTCCTGTGACCTAGCACAGAGGCCTGGCCCAGAGTAGGTGTGTAATAAATATTTCATGACTGATTATAGTCTGCTCTGGGTATTTAGAAGAGATAAATAGAAGGCCTACCCAATGGAGTCGGGAAGAATCCATACTAGCTGGATGACTTAACCTTAGTCTTCACTCTGGCACCTCACTCACAACGTAAATGACAGCTGGCTTGGATAGTGACACTGGTAAAGGGAGCTTCTGCTCTCCCATGGAGAAATGCCAACTGGCACTAGTCTAATGCCTCGGAATGTGGGTGACTTCAGAATCAGCCCTCCCTACTTGGGTAAGAGGTATCATCAAGAGGTGTCCAGCTCCACCTCTGCCCTCGCTCAGCTCAGGAAGAGCAACTGAAAACTGTCTAAAGATAAAATCCCACCACTGGACTCTTTCTCCTCGACCCCTTCCAAAAATTATTTAGAGATGTCATTTTTCTTGGGGATAATTTTAATCCATTTACTATGGCATAGACACACAGATGATTTCTAGGATTACAAATCTGGAACTGAAAGAGACCTCAGAGGCCACTTGCGCCTTACTGGAGAAATGAGGAAACTGAGGCCCAGGGAGGTCAAGGGACTTTGTCCAAGGTCACACAGGTAGCAAGCACTGGAGGCAGAGTTTGAAGCCAGGTCCTCTTGACTCCAAAACCTGGGATCATTCCACTGTGCTAAAAGAGTCCTTCTGTACTGGCCACATTTCAAAATCAGAGCTAAAATGATTTTAGACATAACAGTGAAAATGATTCAATGTTGTATTGGCGTTGTGAATCCTTTCATACACAGTAGGTGCTTAATAAATGGTTGCTATTGAATCAGAACATCCATTTTTACTTTGGGCTCCCAGAGACAATGGGCCACTGCTGCCGTCTAACCCATTAGCAACTCTAGAAGCAATGGGCAAGAATGGAGGAAATGTGAGTTTTAAAGTAAGTTACAAAGCTCAAAATGTCAGCCGAGTGGGAGACGTTTGTTCACAACGAGAGAGAGGAGAGAGTCTGCAGGTGGGACCACACGTGGAAAATTATCCCCAAGACTCCGCTACCACGTGCGGTGGGATTAACAGACGCCAGGTGCTCGAGGGAAAGACTTAGGGACCATCTCATGCCACATAGCTCAGCGAGATCCTGAAAGAGGTGAGGATGAAGGCAGGCAGGCGCAGCCCTGGGTGGGACATGGAGGTGGCTTTGGGCAGCAGTATGGTTTGGGTGGTTTGGGCCCCAGCCAGATTCCTCTTATTCAGGCTGTCTCTGGAAACAGCTGCTTCTAGGCAAGTGAACATCTGACTCAAAAGATTGTGACTGCAAGGAGGATTTCAATTTCTGGACTGGGGCTTCAGCTACTAAAAGGACTAAGTGCCAAGGAAGGAGATATTGTCCAGAGGAATTAGCAGAAGGAAGCATGGTAGAATGGTTAGAGCGCTTAGGAGGCTCCGATAAGATCAAAGAAATAAAGCAGTTATCAGCTTCAAGGGACAATGGGAATTGGGGTTATTCTTAAGAATTTCATCAGATTTTGTGGTAAGTCAAGGGCAGCTGGGCCCCAGTCGGACTAGTGAGTCACACTTTGGGAGTGTAAATTGGAAATAATTCAGAGATAGGGGAGTCAGGGCGAGGGGAGACTAGCAGAATACTGTGCAGGGAAAGACAGTCCAAGAGAGAAGAGAAGGCTTAAGGAACCAGGGAAAGAAAGGAAGACTCTAGAGGAGACATAAGAAAGATGTCTTCAAAGATCTGAAGGGCTGTTAAGTGGAAGAGAAATGAGACTTCCTTTGCTTGCTGTATGCCCCCACCATAACCCCCTCCATAGACTGATGGGAGTTTCAGAGAAGATTTAGGGTTGATGGAAGGGGGGAACCCTTATAACAAACAAAGAAACTGCTATTTCTGTGCTAAATTTATTAAATGCTTGGGAGGAAAAGAGATTGTCTCCTTCCAGGTAAGAGAAGTTCCTAATTTTCATATACTGCACCCCCCTTTCTAGCAGAGAAACTAGCTAGATGGCCACTTTTCTGGACTGTCATTAGATCGCCACTGATAGCCTTTCCAGCTCAGGCTGTGTGAATGTATGAAGAGGGCTCTTAGCTGAGAACGGAAAGGAGGTGAGGGAGAGAGAGCTGCCTGAGCGCCCTGATGGCACTGAGAAGGAGTGTTGGAGATCAGCCCAGCAGATCTACTGCATGAATGCTAGGCAATGAATGAGATAAGGGAGGGGGCGATCAGGAGAAAGCCGTGTCACCAGACCAGTGGTCTCATGAGAGGGAGCCAGACTTGACCTAGAGGGGACCACAGCCAGACCTCAGGGAGTGTCTGTGATCAGTTAGAGGATGAGAAGATGGGTTAAATCACATACTTCATGAGATAACCAAACATGCATGGGGCTTGTCCCCTTCCTCCCCTAGACAAGCTCCCAATGCTCCTCAGTCTGACTTGGGCGTCTATCCCTCAGGGAGTTTATAAATCAATCAGTACCCAGCTGTCCACAGCTGGAGATGAACAGGTGCCATTGAGAAAATCTCCCCTTTTCTCCCCACAGCATATCCCCATCCAAATCCCCTGGGACTCCATCAGAGGCCCCTCAAAGGGACAGTGACCAATGACTAAGAACTCTGACTCCTCTCTCTCCTTTTCAATTCACGTGGGACAGAACCAATCAATAAGACTGTATTAAGCTCCTACTGTGTTCCAGGAATAGCGTTATATTCTTTTTCTCCTAAACCTTCCACTCAGATATGATTTTATCTTCATCTCATCCTTTTGGAATTTCTTGGGAGGGGGTAAGTTTTATAATCCTCTCAAACATTTTTCACCAGGGGGCCAGGGAGGGGGTAGTATTTGATCCAGCAAGTTTGGAGATCACAGCTATGGACAAAGGTAGAATATGGGTAATAAGCAAGGAGAACTAGAGATCTTAAGGCAAGGAGGCAAGTCCAGCCTGGGTATGGCTTGACATGTGGACTTCTTGTTTTCTTCTGCGCATTAAAAATGCTTTCGTGACGTTCCTTCCCACCCCATGCCTATCCCTGGGACCCACTAACCCCCCTCCATGGAGAAGCTCTCCCTGCAATCAGTGTATAGTTAGGCGAAACAAGTGCCCCATTGGCCAGGCCTTAGAATGGCTTCCTCTTTCTGTACCTATAATCCAGGAGCTCTTAACCTTTCTCGTGTCTCCTGGACCCCTTGGCAGTCTGTCTGGTGACGCTTACACTTTGAATCATGTTAAATGTCTCAAATAAAATCCATGGGATTACCAGGGAACCCAATTGTGGTGAAACACAACCAGCAAAATCTTTCTTTTCAACCAAATTCAGGGAGCCCATGTTACAAAGTTCTCTTCCAGTTAATCACCTCTCTGGCAAGATGCCTCCCTCCTCCACCATGGTTAGCATGTTCTCCCTACTCAGATTACCATATTATCTTAACAGTTCACAGGGGTTATATGATAGGAAGTATGGCAGAATCCAGAAAAAAGTAGCCTAGAAGTCAGGAAGACTCGAAGGAATGTGTTTTTGCCTTTGCTCAGCAGTCAGCATCGTGCTTGGCACATAGTAACTACCTAATAAATATCCGTTGTCTGAATAACATGAGTTCAAGTCTTGCCTGGGACACATGCTGTCTGTGTGACTCTGGGCAAAGTCACAACCCCTCAGCACTCTGGGCAGTTCAAAGGTTATAAGCTGAATGTGGCAACCAGCATTGGTGGAAAGCATTCCAGCAACCAGGAAAGTCATAGGGCCAGTCCCTCTCCTTTACATGTCACATTCCCACAAAGCTAGCTAGCTTTTAGCCAGTTAGTTGTTTTTCATTTCAAATTTTCTTTTTTATTTTGACAGAAAAAATCCTCAGCATTTCAATATAAAAAGATCATGGAGTGCTTCTGAAACATTTGCAGGTTTGGGTCAAGTGGAGAAAGGAAATGGTTAGAGGCCTACTGCCATTATGGAAAGCAATTTGGAACTCTGCCCCCCCAAATGATTAAACTGGGCAAACCCAAATAGTTCTGGCCCTCAAGAGAGAAGGAAGGAAGAGGAGAAGGACCTATATGAACAAAAGGATTTCCAGCCTTGCTTTTTGTGGTGGCAAAGACCTGGAAACAAAGGAGGTGCCTATCATCAGTTGAATGGCCAAATGAATCGTGGCATAGGAATGTGAAGCTTGCCAGTCTTCTTACACCTTGGAACCTTATCCCCACCCCATACTCTGTGATCCAATGACACACCAAGTTCCTTGCTGTTCCTCAGTCGAGACAGACTCCTAACTCTGGGCATTTTCCCTGGCTGTCCCCATACCCTGGAATGCTCTCCGGCTTCAACTCTACTGCCTAACTTCTCGAAAGTCCCAGCTAAAACCCCTCCTTATATAAGAAACCTTTCCTGTTGGCCCTTAATGCCTGTGCTGCTCTCTCTTGATTATCTCCACTTTGTCCCCTCTGTGTCTCATTTGGAGATAATCATTTGCATGTTGTCTCTCCCATTGATCTGATAGCTCCTTAAGAGCGGAGCCTGTCTTTTGCCTTTCTCTGTATGCCCAGTGCCTGGCATAGTGCCTGGCAAGGAGTAGGGGCTTAATCTATGCCTATTGGCTGATTTGACTGACTGAAATACTACTGTCATGTAAGAAATGATAAAAGGGACGATTTCAGAGAAGCCTGAGAAAGTGATTTGAGCTGATGCACAATCAAGTGAGCAGAAAGAGAACAATTTGTATGATAACAATGACATCAAAAAGATAACAAACAACTTTGAAAAACTTGAGAATTCTGATCAACTCAGTGACCAACCATGATTCTGGAAGACTCATGATCAAACAAGCTTCCTACCTTCCGGGCAGAGACAGGATGGACCCTAGGTGCAAATTGAGACAGATTATTTGGACATGGCCAATATGGGAATTTGTTTTGCTTCACTATGCATATCTGTTGCAAGGGTTTTGTTTTTCTTTCTTTTTCAATGGGAGGGAGCAAAGGTATTCATTCATAGAAAATTTTTCTTTAATTTTTAAAAAGAAAGCCTGGAGAAAAGAGGGCCTGGGTTCAAATCTAGCCTCAGCCTCTTCCTAGCTGTGTGACCCTAGGCAAGTCATTAAACCCCTATTTCCTAGCCCTTAACACTCTTCTAGAATCCACACTACATATGGATTCCAAGACAGAAGGTAAGAGTTGAAAAAAAGAAGGCCATTGTAGTTGATTGGGTAAGAAGTGATGAGTTCTTGTTCTTGTGCCAGGTAGTGGTTGTATAAGAGGAAGAGGACATATGGAAGACAGAAGGTAAGGTTTTGAAATGAAATGAAGCAGAAGGGAAACAACAAACTGGGAAAAAAATCTTTATAACAAAAAACTCTGATAGAGGTCTAATTACTCAAATATACAAGGAGCTAAATCAATTATATAAAATTCAAGCCATTCCCCAGTTGATATATGGGTAAGGGACATGAATAGGCAATTTTCAGATAAAGAAATCAAAAGTATCAATAAGCACATGAGAAAATGTTCTAAATCTCTAATAATTAGAGAAATGCAAATCAAAACAACTCTGAGGTATCACCTCACACCTAGCAGATTGGCTAAAATGACAGCAGGGGAGAGTAATGAATGTTGGAGGGGATGTGGCAAAATTGGGACATTAATGCATTGCTGGTGGAGTTGTGAATTGATCCAACCATTCTGGATGGCAATTTGGAACTATGCCCAAAGAGCTCTAAAAGACTGCCTGCCCTTCGATCCAGCCATACCATTGCTGGGTTTGTACCCCAAAGAGATCATAGATAAACAGACTTGTACAAAAATATTTATAGCTGCGCTTTTTTGTGGTAGCAAAAAACTGGAAAAGGAGGGTATGTCCTTCAATTGGGGAATGGCTGAACAAATTGTGGTATATGTTGGTAATGGAATACTATTGTGCTCAAAGGAATAATAAACTGGAGGAATTCCATGTGAACTGGAAAGACCTCCAGGAAGTGATACAGAGTGAAAGGAGCAGAGCCAGAAGAACATTGTACACAGAGACTGATACACTGTGGCACAATCGAATGTAATGGACTTCTCTACTGGCAGCAATGCAATGACCCAGGACAACTCTGAGGGAGTTATGGTAAAGAACGCTACCCACATTCAGAGGAAGAACTACAGGAATGAAACAGAAGAAAAACAACTGCTTGAACACATGGATTGATGTGGACATGATTGGGGATGTAGACTCGAAACAACCACACCAATGCAAATATCAATAATATGGAAATAGGTCTTAATCGATGGCACATGTTAAAACCAGTGGAAATGCACATCAGCTATGGGGGTGGGGGAGGTAAAGGGGAAAGTAAGAACATGAATCATGTAACCATGAAAAATTTTTCTAAAAAAGAAATGAAGGTAGAGACCAAAAGATCTGGGAATAGATTGGATACGGGGAGTGGGAGAGCATGAAAAGTTGAAGATGGCACCAAAGCTGTGAGCCTAGGTCACTGGGAGGATAGCCATGCCTTCAACAGAAACAAGGAAGTTTGGAAGAGGAGAGGGTGTGGAAAGGGGAGAAGAGCATGAACTCTGTTTTGGACATGTTGCATTTGATATGTCTATGGGATCCCCATTTGGAGACATAAAAGCAATTGGTGATGCCAGATGGGAGCTTGGGAGAAAGAATAGGGTTAGATATAGAAACTTGGTATTCAGTGGCATAGAAATGATAACTGAACCTGTGGGAGCTAAGTAGAGCACCAAGGGAGGCAGTATGAAGCCTAAGTTCTTAACCTTTTTCGTATGCGGTATCCCTCTGGAAGTTGGCCACAGCCTTTGGCTCCCAAGGCAGAATAAAGTTTGTTGTCTCTACATCACTAAATTTCAATGAGAAGTCAGTGAATATAAAATTGTGTCTTTCCCTAGCCAACATTGCAGACCCCCTACATCCATCCACACATCCCTTGGGAGTCCATGAGATGGAAGAAGAAGAGAAGGGAGCCAAAGCAGAGCCTTGGAGGACACTTATGGTGAATGAGATCCAGCCAAGGAGAATGAGGAGCAGTCAGATAGGTAGGAGGACAACCAGGAGAGAGACAGAGACAAAGACAGAGACAGAGGGATACAGAGACAGACAGACAGACAGAGAAGGTTCATGAAAACCTAAAGGAGAAGAGGGTGACCCACCACATTGAAGAATACCGAGAGATCATAAAGGATGAGGAATGAGAGGACGCCATTTGACCTCGCAATTAATTAAGGGATCACTGGAAGCATTGGCAGTGGGGTGTAGTTTCTATTGGGCAATGAGGTGGGAAGCCAGGCCCTCCAACTGCAAAGTCAGTGCTCTTACCACTGCACTGTACTGCCTCCCTTCTCAACTCCAAGTTTGCAGTTCTTGTCCAGAAATGAACCATGTGCTTGGAGATCAAGAAATCTCTTTTGGTTTGACAAGGCAAGCACAGAGATTTCATCTCCGACTTACATTTTCACTGTGGTTTTCCCTCACTTTTGACATATTTATGAACTAACTTGGAGCTGGATCACCAACAGCAGGTCCTAATTCTCTGCCAGCATACCCAGGGGTTTTTCCAATAGCGACCTGAACAGTGGCTACCAGACCTGCCTTTGCTCTCCCCCTCTAACTTCTCCTCTGAGACATATGTACTGAAATACTTTATGGCCTCCACATAGGTCATAATTTAAAACCACCCTTCAGCACTCGGCCATGGGGATTGTGGAGAAAGAACTGGGCCCTGAAATGTCTCAAATTCGAGCCAATTAGCTGCTTGGAAAACCAAAAGTCTTCTTGTTGAGCCCAGAAGGGGCGTCTCCCACCACCTTGCCCTCCCCACCCCCAGCCTCAACTCTTGTCTTCTGTGTTTTAAGGCCAACCATACAGTATTGGCAAAATGTGTGAATTTAATTAAGGTTATCTAACCAAAAGGCGCATTTCCAAAAGTGCTGACTTGTCAATGGGAATTTAATTAGCGACTCCGAATCTAACTAGAAAGCTCCTTTTATCTCATTATCACATTTCTAGAACCCATTAGCACATATTTCTTGGTCTGAAATGTTTGAGTATATGATCCAAACTGCTGGCCGGCCCGTACGTGTGTGTAGGCAGGGAAGCTGAGGCGGCTAACAAACTCAATATGTTTCCATAGGACAACTTTTGTAGCCAGATGAAGTAAGCTGAAGTCTGTCTATGCCAGGGAACGTAACTTAAAACCACCCTTTCCGAGCACCAAACAGAGAGGAGCCAGCCCTTCGTAAAGAAAGGCCTCATGTACCTCAGGAAGCAACCCATGGATGAAGAGACCAACCCATGGCTCCCCGTGGTGGGAGTGAAGACTTTTAGACAATGTTGATTTGATGACCAAGGCCAGGAACACCTTTAAAGTCTGGAAAGGCACTGTAAGAGAGCGGTACTGGGTCAGAACCTCAGCTCTATTCATGTGCCACTATTTATGTGACCTTAGTTGGAGAAGTCACTTCCAGGGTGGAGGAGAGGCTGTTGAATTCGACAAGAGACGTAATTAGGACTCTGCCTGACTGGGGAAAGTGCCACAAGTTGTATCCTCAGAGGGGCAACATGTTCCCTAAATTTGGAGTCAGAAGGTCTGAGTGCAAATCCCAGCTCTGCCATTTGTGACCTGTGTGACTTTGGGCAAGTCAAACCCCCTCTGGGCCTCAGTATCTTCCTCTTTATAATGAGAAGACTGGGATAGATGGCTTCCAAATCCCTTTCTAGCTTTCAATCTATGAGCCTTTGCTCAGATAAGGAGGGCAAGGTGGGACTGAAGTTCACCCTAGCAGTTAGCTAGGTGCCTACCATAATAGAAATGCTTAAGAAATATTTGTTGAGGGGCAGCTGAGTGGCTCAGCAGATTGAAAGTCAGGCCCAGAGACAGGAGGTCCTGGATTCATATCTGGCTTCAGATACTTCCCAGCTGTGTGACCCTGAGCAAGTCATTTAACCTCCATTGCCTAGCCCTTAACACTCTTTGGCCTTGGAACCAATACCCAGTACTGAGTCTAAGGTGGAAGGTAAGGGTTTAAAATTTTTTTAATTAAATTTTAAATAAATAAATAAGGCAAGCCTGTATTTTGCCTTCATTGAACAACTCTGTCTCTCTGGATAGGCCCTTTTGGGGGTCTTTATTCCCTGTTTCAGCAGTCATTGACCATAATATTCATTTGGTAGAATCTACAAATAAGGGCCAATTTCTCATTCTAGTGACTTAAAAAGAGCTTTCATAGAACAGCTCTACAACAGATCAATAACCATTTTTAAGGGTCTTCTATGAACCAGGTTCTGTTGTAGGTGCTAAGGAGGAGACAAAAATGAAACATTGAGGGGCCCATAATTGCAGAGATGGAAGGAATCTGGGAAGTCAGCTCTACCAACTTTTCCAGATAAGAAAACTGAGGCCCGTGGAAGGGAAGTGATGTGCCCAAGATCACCAATGGGTTCCTGGATCTAGAACTGAAAGGGACCTCAGAAGCCATTGAGTCCAACCCCCTTATTTTATTTTTTTTCCTTTTAAAAAGCTACTGAGTTGGTGTTCTTGGTTTAATGCCTAATTGTCTCTGACACAGCAAATTCCTTCTGTTGCCCTCATGAAGATTAAGGAACTGTTTTATCTTCCATATATATTATAGTAATTATTACATATAACATAGCTTCAGTGCTGAGCACAAGGACTTGGAGAGATCACAGATGCTCAGCTCAGTTTCACATGTGTTCCTTGGAATAAATACTACGCCTACTTCATACATATTTCCATTTTAAAGATATAAAAAGAATAACTGACATTCTGAAATGAAGGCAGAAGAATAATAGGTGTAGAAATTATGTCATGTGTGGCCAGTCAAGACTTATTTACATATTATTGATAGTTACATTGGTGTGGTCTTTTTGGGTCTATATCCCCAATCATGTCCTCATCAACCCAAGTGTTCAAGCAGTTGTTTTTCTTCTGTGTTTCCACTCCTGTAGTTCTTCCTCTGAATGTGGGTAGCGTTCTTTTCCATAAATCCCTCAGAATTGTCTTGGGTCGTTGCATTGCTGCTCGTACAGACATCCATTACATTCGATTTTACTACAGTATCAGTCTCTGTGTACAATGTTCTTCTGGCTCTGCTCCTTTCACTCTGCATCAATTCCTGGAGGTCTTTCCATTTCACATGGAATTCCTCCAGTTTATTATTCCTTTTGAGCACAATAGTATTCCATCACCAACATATACCACAATTTGTTCAGCCATTCCCCAATTGAGGATCAGTGGAATAGACTTGGGGTAAGTGACATCAGCAAAACAGTGTATGATAAAACCAAAGAGCCCAACTTTTGGGACAAAAATCCACTATTTGACAAAAACTGCTGGGAAATTTGGAAAACGATATGGGAGAGATTAGGTTTAGATCAACATTTCACACCCTATACCAAGATAAATTCAGAATGGGTGAAAGACTTGAATATAAAGAAGGAAACTGTAAGTAAATTAGGTGAACACAGAATAGTATACTTGTCAGATCTCTGGGAAAGGAAAGATTTTAAAACCAAGCAAGAGTTAGAAAAAATTACAAAATGTAAAATAAATAATTTTGATTATATTAAATTTAAAAGTTTTTGTACAAACAAAAACAATGCAACCAAAATCAGAAGGGAAACAACAAACTGGGGGAAAAAATCTTTATAACAAAAAATTCTGACAGAGGTCTAATTACTCAAATATACAAGGAGCTAAATCAATTGTATAAAAAATCAAGCCATTCCCCAATTGATAAATGGGCAAGGGACATGAATAGGCAATTTTCAGATAAAGAAATCAAAAGTATCAATAAGCACATGAGAAAGTGTTCTAAATCTCTAATAATTAGAGAAATGCAAATCAAAACAACTCTGAGGTACCACCTCACACCTAGCAGATTGGCTAAAATGATAGCAGGGGAGAGTAATGAATGTTGGAGGGGGGTGTGGCAAAATTGGGATGTTAATGCACTGCTGGTGGAGTTGTGAACTGATCCAACCATTCTGAATGGCAATTTGGAACTATGCCCAAAGAGCTCTAAAAGAATGCCTGCCCCTTGATCCAACCATACCATTGCTGGGATTGTACCCCAAAGAGATCATAGATAAACAGACTTGTACGAAAATATTTATAGCTGCGCTCTTTATGGTGGCAAAAAAAACTGGAAAGCAACCCCCTTATTTTACAGAGGAGGAAACTGAAGCAAACAGGGTTAAATGACTTGCCCAGGGTCACAAAGCTAATAAGTATTCAAGGTCAGATTTGAATTCCAGCCCTCTATCCACTGCAGCACCACCTCATTGCCTAACTTTATATTTACACAGCAAAAGTTTTTTAATGTACTCCCCCATTAGAGTATAAGTACTTCACAAGGAAGGGTTGTATCATCCTTTGTCCCTATATTGTAAGTACATGGCAGAGTGCCTGGCACAGAAGAGGGGCTTAATACTACTTGTTGACTGATTGATAGTCCAACTCCGTTTTACAGGTGAGTCTAGGAGAACAATTACACATCCAATATTATACATGTAGGATTCGATCGTGGGTCTTCTTACTCCAGATAGAGCCTATGTCAAGAGACCACTCTCGATTTCAACACTAAAGCTGCCCTATTCACAACACATCCCAGCACATGCCTCCTCTGTCTGCTGGCACCCTCCACTTCCCCCTACCAATTCCTACAAAGAACAAGCAAAGAGCACGTGGAATTTTTCACAGAGAGAAGCTTTCAAGCTATTGCAAATGTGGAATACAGGATGCGAGACTGGCTGTAATATAATATTCCAAGAAGAGAGGCATTGCCAGATTTGTGGCTGTCCTGGAGTCACCTTAGGCTGTTGATAGCTGAGATTTTTCCCAATATGAGTCCTGTTTCATCTCTAATTTCTAGTCTTAAATAGCTGCCCCAGGCTCAGAGGGATTAAGTGACTTAGGCACATGGTCTCCCAGCTAGTAAGTGTCAAAGACAAGATTTGAACCCGGATCTTTCAGACTTCAGATCCAGCACACTGCCATTCTCCCTCACACTCTGGTTAGGAGAAAAAAACCCATTGCAGGCCTGTGAACAATTGTCAGCTCTGGAAGGCCAACCCTCTGATGGTCAGCTCCACTTTGAAGGAAGCCTCCCTTCTGAGGAAGGCAGCAGTTTGAATAGCCGACTAGCCAGAGCCCAATGAATGGCTCAGAGAGTGCATTGAGTTCCACATCCTCTTATTCCCAAGATTGGGGTCAAAGGGCACCAGTGGAAGCTTACTCCCTATAGCTACAGGAACAAAGGGCTCCACCAAGGGGAGGTTATCAGGATCCAGTGTGTAGCAACTGCAGACATGACCTGAATGTGTCATCAGGTCCATGGGAAGGCAGCAAGGCAAGCCAGGAGGCATCTTTAGATGCAAATTGAGCTCAATAAGCACACAGGCCATCATCCCTTCCACCGAATGGGATTTGGATGAGTCTAAAGTCCTTTCCCAACACCTTTGGAGCTCCCTTACCAAGAGCTTCTGGACAATAAATACGTTTGTCAGCAAAACAAGGGGTGATCAAAAGATAATGAGAGCCTGTCAGGGGGCAAGGGCGACGTAATAACCTACACTGTGGCTTCCACTTACCTTTCGGGCTAGGTGATGCAGTAGATAGAGCACTGGGGACTAGGACTGAAAAGACCCAAGTTCAGACCTAGCCTCAGACACATACCCTGGGTGAGTCACAGAGGCTCTGTCTGCCTCAGTCTCCTCCTCTGTAAAATCAAGATCATAATAGCACCTAACTCCCAGGATGATGGTGAGGTTAAAATGAGAACATATTTGAAATGTTGGTTCTTGCTATTATTAGTAGTATTATTTCATATTAATCCCCTCGATACCCTCTTCATGCCTATTCAGGTCTCCTGCTAACTGCTGCCAGAACACAAGATGTAATCATCTCCTGACTGCGCATTTGCACAGCCCTTCTCCCATGTTGGGAATGCTCTCCCTACTCACCTCCCCTGGTAGAATCCCGTTTCCTTCAAAGGAACTCAGGGGACACCTCTTACAAGAGGCCTTTCCCGATTTCTCTCCCAACCCTCCCTGTTACTTGAATTCTCCCTCTCCTGTTTGAATGGTGATACAAAGAGAAAGAAATCAAGAAGACAGCATCAACAAAACATCTTTAAATATACACAAAAATGTAAAAGCAAATTCCAAAGAGGACCTAATCAGAACCATGTTGGACCCCCTGAGTTTAATGTAATAGATACTTTAAAACAACAACAGGGGGCAGCTGGGTGGCTCAGTGGATTGAAAGCCAAGCCTAGAGATGGGAGGTCCTGGGTTCAAATTTGGCCTCAGACACTTTCCAGCTGTGCGACCCTGAGCAAGTCACTTCACCCTCACTACCTAGCCCTCACCACTCTTCTGCCTTGGAACTGATACACAGTAGTGATTCTAAAATGGAAGGTGAGGGTTTTAAAAAACAACAATAACAACAAGCCATGTGTAACAGAGATTCATGATGCCACATGCAATTCTCTTTTTACTGTTCTTACTATTTGCATAAAGAAATATTTGTTTGTTGAGTCCATAATCATAAAAAGGAAATGGAAAAATTATTGTTGTTGTCATTGTTGTTGGAGTCATCCAGGAGTGCTATTCTAGGCCTTATTCTGGCAACAAAGAGAAACTTCTTACTGGAGTAGAAATGAAGGAAACCTTTGGGGAAAGGGCCTACTCCAGCTTAAAGTTTGAGAGCGAGAAGAAGAAAGCCTTGCACAGTGTGAAATCAGTTCTAGATTTGGGAAGAGCAGATTTCAAAGGTTCAGAGAGGAGATAGGTAAGATCCCATGTGATCGACATTTAAATTCTCCAAGAAAAGTTGACTCACGATGAATGGATGTTCTCCAGACAACATAAGCACAATCTTAGCTAGGCTGGCAAAGAATTCTAAGGACAACCACAAAAAGGGTTGGTTTTAGGGGGCAAGAGGAGGCTCGAATTCGAGATGGAGCCACCACTCAAGACTGATGAGATGGTGATGATGGAAGACGGAGACGGGAATCAATGAACTACTCTACTTGTTTCAAATTGCTTTCTCTGCCAAGGAAAATGATCTAGCTTCACCCTGGGGGTAATAAAATGGAAATAACTGATGAAGGGTTGAATCCAAGATAATTTAGAAGATATCAAGAGAGCACCTACCTGTCCTCAATGAGTTCAGGTCAGCAGATCCCAATAAACTACATTGCAGGCACTCAAAAATGCAGGACATATTTGCTGAGCTGTTCTCAGCTACAACTTTCATAGAATGTTTCCACTATTACACTGTTACACTGTTTACACCGTTATACTGAAGTCTAAGGTGCAATTGTCTTTTTGGCAATGAGGGGTAGTGGTCTAGGAACCAACAAAAACTACATTCATGGCCTACCTCTGATACAAGCTGTCTGTGTGACCCTGAGCCAGTCACCTAACTTCTCAGTGCTTGGAGCAATTCTGTAAGATTCTAAATTGGTAGATGTAGGCTATTCATCTGGGGTTTCCCTATATCAGTGAAATCACAGGTTCACTCCCTACCCTGTCTCTAGGTCTCTTTTTGAAAATACTTCTCAGAAACCCTACAAAATGTTGTCTCTTCCTGTCTTTAGATGAACAATAAAACAAACTCTGCTAAATCCTTTGCTTGTCCCACCAAGGAGTGGGAGACCAGCTTCCACTTAGCTGAAACTTCTCTCAACAAGATTCGGTCGCTTCACTAGCATATCTCCTGCCTGGTCAGTGGACAAGGAACTCAAATTTAGAGGACTGGAAGCCAACAAATAATTTCTAGACAGCCTAACCCTGTGATCCTGAGCCCCTGCCATCCTCTTTCCACCTACAGAACTCTAGAGGGACTACACAACACTGAGGACAAGAATAATTCATTAAAATAAGAAGCAACCATATTGGTTTACTTCCCCCACCCCTGGCACCACCAATAACCACATCCCAAGCCACTGGCAGAGGAGAGGAGAAGAGAGGAGAGGAGAGGAAAAGAAGGGAACTTTGGGGCCGTTATGAACCAAATAGAGATTTAGTTTGATTTCTATCTAAAGAGAAGAGAGAGACCTCTGCTGGGAAAATAGGAGACCACCACAGTCAAACTGCACAAGTTCCCCCAACATACACCCAGCCTGCCTAGCTCCTATCCAATATAGTATATAATGTATGTAGTTCATATGTCAAAGGCATGTTACATATTCTGAAGTCAATCCAGAAAAAGAAGAAAAACAACATTTGTAACAAAACTTATTTTTTTTTCAAACACTCACTTCAAATCAAAATGCCGAGTGGTCCTGAATTAGTATTTCAGATAATTTATGACAGAGACTTTTGTACTATGATAACAATAACAATAATAATGACAATAATGACAATAATAATAATAATACATTCATGCGTTTTTCCTCCTCATCAATCCTTTTTAAAATCTCCAAAAAAATAATGCCGTTCAACGATCTATTAGACAGCGCTGGGTATTTTGTGTTGATGCATGAAAATAACATAATTATGAACGTGACATTTGCTGAACAAATTCAGTATCTGGAGGGGATGTTATGATCACAGTTGGCTGCAATAATTGTTCCTATTATTAAACACTGGGAATGTATGATTTCAATACAGAAAAACCAATGAAAAGGCAATTGCTATGGTACAACCCATCCCCTGGGATTTTTGTCCTCTTTCCCAGTTCCAGAGCTAGGAAAGAAAGAGTAAAAAATGTAGTAGGAAGAATACAGAGTTGAGAAGTCAGAGGATAAGGGTTGGAAGGAGGGGTCTGCCTCTTTTGTACCTGTGTGACCTTGAGCAATTCCCTTCCCCTCCCTGAGCCTCAGTTTCTTCCTCTATAAAATGTGGGGGTGGGACTAGTTGGCCTCTGCAGTCCCTTCCAGCTAAGTCCATTTAACTTCCTATTCCAGCTCTAAATCTATTTCTCTAACCTCCCCTTCTTGAAGAATCTCAGTCCCTATTTCTGCCTTTGCCCTGTGTCCCAACCCTTGAGCCATCCTTACCTGGACTTGAGCTATGTCCTTCCCATCAGTCCCTCAGATTGCTTAATCAAGCACCCATTAGTTCAACTCTAAGGAGCCAGGCACAATGCTTAGTTTCATAGTTTCAAAGCCATAAGGTATCTCTGAGGCCATCTAATCCAACCTCCTCATTTTACAGAAAAGGAAACTGAAGCCCAGGGAGGTAAAGGGGCTTGTCCAAGGACTAGTGTCATCACTAGTGTCAGGACCGGATCCAGGGCCTCCGCCTCCAAAGCCATCCCACATTGCCTCCCACAATGAGGGCTCATTTCTATAGGCCATTTGGGGAGGTTCTCAGTGCTATACAAATAAACATGTGGCTTCCTTCTGTAACAAGAGTATATTTCAATATGTATTGCCAAACTCAAACTTCCTTGACTCAAATGGAAGCTTAAAACAGCAATAGGATGGGCTCGGATTGTCAGGGACTTAGCGGAGAGCTTGGTCTACTTCATCAGATCATCTGTTTCAAGGGACAGACACAGTTCAGAACTCATAGTGTAACCAAAAAATAAATAGAAAAAAAATAAAAACAAGTGAAAGTGTAATATACTGACATCAGACTAAAGAAAAATGACTTCAGCAACACTGTACGTGAAGGAAACAAAAAGAAGTTAGAAATAAATGCCTTTTTGGGGTCCAGAATCATGATGATATCAAAATTGCCAACTCTAGTGTGGAAACTCTCTCTGTCCATGGAAATCAGCAACTTATCTCTAGTGGAGAGCCTTAGAGAAATACAGAGAGATGCGTGAAGTGCCTTACAACCAGTATATTCCAGAGCAAGGTCTTAGTGACTCAGCGGCTGGCTCCTGTGATGTCATTCCTATATTGCTTCTCAGAGATCTTGGTGGAATTATTTGGAACCTGAAGCACTACAATAAATGGTTGGTTTTTTTGTTTGTTTGTTTGTTTGTTTGTTTTTAACCCTTTCCTTCTGTCTTGGAATCAATACAGTGTATTGGCTCCAAGGCAGAAGAGCAGTAAGGGCTAGGCAGTGAGGGTTAAGTGACTTGTTCAGGGTCACCCAGCTGGGAAGTATCTGAGGTCAGTTTTGAAGCCAGGACCTCCCATCTCTAGGCCTGGCTCTCAATCCACTGAGCCACCCAGCTGCCCCCAATAAATGTTTCTTTGAAACACTGAAAACGTTTAAAAGACACCTCCATTGAGGAGAGAAGCATCACCATTGGCACATGGGTTGCCTGGGGCTGGAGGTCTCCTGTGCCACACCACCATCATAGTCTTTCACTGCCAATGGTTCTTCTAACTTCCCCAACCAGACACTCTGTGGAAGGCACTGTCTTACTTCCACTAATCTGGGTTTTCAGCCTCAGAGTCATCCCCAAGTCTTCCCACCCCTCACCACCACCACCCTACCATGTCCAGTGAATTGCCAAATCTTTGCTGATTCTACCTCCACAACATCTCTATCATCTGTTCCCTTCTCTAAACACGCAATGCCATCACCCTCAGTCAGGCCCTTATCAAAATCTTTTGCATGAGCTGTTGTAACAACCCTCTAAGGAGTCTCTTTGCATTCCACCTTTCTGCTTTCCAATCCATCTTTCACCACAGCTGCCATAATAATCTTCCAAAGGCACTCTTCCAACTAAAAAAATCTTCACCAGCAACTCATTGCCTCTAGCACATAACATAGTATTCACAGTTCACCCTCCTTGGCATGATATTCAAGTACCTCTACAGTAATCTGATGCCCATTTAGTTTTCCGGCATTATTTCACACCATTCCGCCTTACATAATGTCCATATTCCAGTCATCCTGGACTATTAGCTATTTCTCAAGATCAACATACCATCTCCTGCCTCCATACATTTGCCCAAACTGTATTCTCCTCCATGCCTAGAATGCGTTCCTTCTCATGTCTGCTTCTTGAAGGAAACTTTGGCTTCCTTCTAGCCTCACCCTATGTACCAGCTTTCTTGAGAACCCTCTCTAGATCTCAACTTCTCAGCCATTAGTTATAGGAAAACTTTTATCTCTAATGTTTCTATTAATAAAATAGAGAGGGGGCAGCTGGGTGGCTCAGTGAATTGAGAGCCAGGCCTAGAGATGGGAAGTCCTAGGTTCAAATCTGGCCTCAGATACTTCCCAGCTGGGTGACCCTGAGCAAGTCATTTCACCCACATTGTTTAGCCCTTTCTACTCTTCTGCCTTGGAACCAATACCCAGTATTGATACTAAGATGGAAGGTGAGGGTTTTAAAAATAAAATAGAGAAAGAATAGGTAAAACAAATTGGGAATACAATTAAAAATAACTAGAAAAAGAACAAATTAAAAATCCCCAACTAAACACCAAATTAAAAATCCTAAAAACTAAAGGCAAGATCAATAAAATTGAATGTAAGAAAACCACTGAATTAATAAATAAATCTAGGAGTTTGTTTTATGAAAAAAAATCAATGAAATAAACTATTTGTTCATATGATTTTAAAAAAGAGAAAAGAAAACCAAATCACTAGCACTAAAGATGAAGAGGACGACTACATCACCAATGTGTGATATTGATGATATGCTCTATGTGATGAAGATGAAACTAAAGCAATTATTAGGAGTTATTCTGCTCAATTATATGCTCCCAAATCTCACAATGTAAGTGAAATGGAAGAATATTTACAAAAATATAAACTGCTTAGGGGGAAACTGAATATCTAAATGAAACTATTTTAGAAAAAAGAAATTGAACAGACCATAAATGAACTTCTTAAAAATAAAGCAACAGGACCAAATAGATTCACAAGCAAATTCTGCCAAACACTAAAAAGATCAACTGATTCCAATTTTAAATAAATTATTTGAAATAATATGTTTTACCAAACTCCTTGTATGAAACAAATATGGTGCTGATATCTAAACCAGAAAGAGCAAAAAACAGAGAAAGAGTTCCAGGCGAACTGGAGAGGCCTCCGGGAACTGATGCAGAGCGAAAGGAGCAGAGCCAGAAGAACACTGTACACAGAGACTGATATACTGTGGTAAAATTGAATGTAATGGACTTCTGTACCAGCAGCAATGCAATGACCCAGGACAATTCTGAGGGATCTATGGTAAAGATGCTACCCACATTCAGAGGAAGGACTGCAGGAGAGGAAACATATAAGAAAAGCAACTGCTTGAACGCATGGGTCGGGGTGGACATGATTGGGGATGTGGACTCGAAACTACCACACCAATGCA
>NC_058136.1:20031574-20081746 GCF_016433145.1 Gracilinanus agilis | reverse complement strand
CTGAAAATGATACGAAGCATCTACTTAAAACCAGGAACGAATATTATATGGAATGAAGATTAGCTGGAAGCCTTCCCGATAAGATCAGGAGTGAAACAGGGATGCCCATTTCAACAGTATTACTTAGCATGGTATTAGAAATGCCAGCAATATATGAGATGAAAAAGAAATTAAAGGAATCAGAATAGGCAAAAAGGTAATAAAACTATCTCTTTTTTTTAAACCCTTAGTTTCTGTCTTGGAATCAATACTGTGTCTTGGTTCTAAGGCAGAAGAGTGGTAAGGGCTAGGCAATGGGGGTCAAGTGACTTGCCCAGGGTCACACAGCTAGGGAGTGTCTGAGGCCAGATTCGAACCCAGGACATCCTCTCTCAACTCCTGGCTCTCAATCTGCTGAGCCTCCAAGCTACCCCCCTCTTCTAAATCTTAAGTGACTGTGTGATTGTATTTTCCTGGAATATAGTTTAGGAGATATCCCAGGACTCCAGCTCAGAAGGAAATACATACATTTACAGTGCTGAGAAAAAGGAAGCCAGCCACCAGACTTTGGAAGGGAAAAGTTTCTCCGTAGAACAAATCCAAACAAGAGCTTGCCTAGCGCGCTCACCCCAGGAAACATGACTTCGCTAATATATTTGTGGTGAAGCTAAGACATGGCCAGCTACATAACCAGAACGGGGAGAGTTTTCCCTACCAGGCCATGTTGTTACAGTAGCACAGCTGGTTCCAGATGGGAAGAATGGCTCCCTTATGGCATGGCTGCAGGTGTGGGCTATGGGTGGCTGGTCACAAACTCCCAGCTGGTATCCCTGGAGCCTGAGAGTCTCTTCAGCTGTGGGACAGAGGCTGCCAGAGGAGGTGACAGCACCGAATAACCCCGACTGATACACAAATGCATGTCCACCAGCCTTAAAGGAATGGGCCTGGGGGAAGCTGGGTGGCTCAGTGGATTGAGAGCCAGGCCTAGAGATGGAAGGTCCCGGGTTTCAGTCTGGCCTCAGCCACTTCCTAGCGGGCAAGTTGCTCATCCCTAATTGCATAACCCTTGCTGCTCTTTTGTCTTAGAATTGATACTAAGACAGAAGGTAAAGCTTTTAAAAAAAGAAAGAAAACTGTACATGAAATGCATATATACACACAAACACACGCTTGTCTGATTTTAACAAACATTAATACAGATACGTAGTATTAGTATCGATTTATAGTATAGCTCTATTGATACTGTGTGTGTGGAGGTGCGCACGCACGCGTGTGTTTGTTAAAAGCAGATAGGAAGCACATTTTAATCTAGTTGAGACCGCACTCAGGAGTGCTATGGGGGCTGTGTGTTGGATGTTCCCTAATGGATCATTCCTAAGCTGTAAGAAATCATGAATATGAGAAATTCCAAGAATCACAAAGCATAGGCTTCTAGTTCTTGAGCTGGAAGACACCTTAAAGGCCATCCAGTCCAACTCCTTCATTTACCTGATGAAGAAACTGAGGCCTGGGGAGGGGAAGGAGAAGTGCCTTTCCCCAGGTCCTCCAGAGAAGTATCAGAGGCAGGCTTTGACACTAGGAGGCAGACCTTTTTCTCCTGGTTCCCGTCTATCTTTGTTCCTATTGCTCTCCCCATCTCTTCTCCATTCCAGTCCAACCACACTCACTTCTAACTTCTTCATACATGATGTGACCTTTTCCCATGCTGTCCTCTGTGCCTAAATGCACTCCTTCAACTGCACACCTTTGCCTCTGTGGCTTCCATCAGTGCTTGGTTCTTCTGTCACTGCCTACATGAGGCCTTTGGAGCTTCCCCCATCACTAGTCAGAGCTCCTTACCTACTGAAACAACTTTGAATTTCTTTTCTAGATATCCTGTATCAAAAAAAAGCAATGGAAGGTGGCCTGGTGGAACCAGATCTCAAACTGTACTATAAAGCCTGAAGCATCAAAACAACCTGGTACTGGCTAAGAGACAGAAAGGGGGATCAGTGGGATAGACTAGGGGGAAATGACCTCAGCTAGAGTCAGATAAACCCAGAGATCTCAGCTTTGGGGACAAGAACTCACTATTTGACAAAAACTACTGGGAAAATTGGAAAACGGTATGGCAACAATCAGGTCTAGATCAATCTCCCACACTCTGTACCAAAATAAGGTTAAAATGGGTATATGATTTAGACATAAAGGATAATATAAGTAAATTAGGGTGCAAATATTAATAATATGGAAATAGGTCTTGATCAATGACACATGGAAAACCCAGTGGAATTGGGGGTTGGTTACAGGAGGGGGGTGAAAGGAGGGGAGGGGAAAGAACATGAATCATGGAACCATGGAAAAATATGCTAAATTAATTAATTAAATAAAAGTTTGCAGATCACAAAAAAAAGTAAATTAGGGGAACATAAAAGAGTTTACCCAGCAGATCTACAGAGAAGGAAATAATTTATGACCAAACAAGAGAGAGAGAGTATTATAAGATGTAAAATGAATAATTCTGACTATATTAAATTAAAAAGGGTTTTGCACAAAAAAAACTAATGCAACCAAGATTAGAAGGGAAACAGCAAACTGGGAAAAAGTTTTTATAACGAATTTCTGATAAAGTTTTCATTTCTCAAAATCTGTAGAGAACTAAATCAAATTTATAAGAAGCCAAGTCATTTCCCAACTGATAAATGGTCAAGGGATATGAACAGGCAGTTTTCAGATAAAGAAATCAAAGCTATCCATAATAAATGAGAAAGAAATCTCTTCTGATTAGAGAAATGCAAAACAAAACAACTCTGAGGTACCACCTCATACCTAGCAGATTGGCCAATATAACAGTAAAGGAAAGTAATAAATGTTGGAGGGGATGTGGCAAAATTGAGACATTAATGCATTGCTGGTAGAGTTGTGAACTGATCCAACCATTCTGGAGGGCAATTTGGAACTATGTCCAAAGAACTTTAGAAGACTGCCTGCCCTTTGATCCAGCCATACCACTGTTGGGTTTATACCCCAAAGAGATAAACTGGGCAAGGACCTGTTTGTACAAAAAGATTTATAGCATCTCCTTTTGTGGTGGCAAAGAATTGGAAACTAAAAAGATGTTCCTCAGTTGGGAAATGACTAAACAAATTGTGGTATATGATAGTGATGGAACACTATTGTGTTATAAGGAAGGATGAACAGGATAATTTCAGGAAAAGCTGGAGAGACCTATGTGAACTGATGCAGAGTGAGATAAGTAGAACCAGGAGAACATTGTACACAGGAACAGCAATACTGTGGAACCATCAAATGTGATAGACTCAGCTACTCTCAGCAATGCAATGATCCAGGACAATCTTGAGGGACTTACAACAAAAAATGCTATCCCATCTCCAGAGAAAGGACTATTGGAGTAGAAATGCAGATGAAGGCATATGATTCTTTACTTGTTTATTTGAGCTTTTGTTTTGAGGTTTGTGTTTTATATGATTATTCTTTTCCAAAAATGAATAATATGGAAATATGTTTTGCATGATAATACATGTATAACACATTGAATTGCTTGTCAGCTCTGAGAGGGGGAGGGAAGGAGACAATTTGGATCATGTAACTTCAGAAAACTTATGTGGAAATTTATTATTACATGTAATTGGTAAAAAAAATCTTTATAATAGATATCATGTATCTACTTATCCCTATACACCTTTCTATGAGGGTGGGAGGTAGGGAACAGCTGGTAAATCCATGCCTTGAGGGCATTTTTGTCTTTGTCTACACAGCACCTAGCACAGTGCCTGCTGGGGCAATATAAGGATCAACGGCCTGGGAGTCAAAGGATGTATATCTATCATCATAAGCATTTAATGAGTACATAGTGACTAACTGTTCAGATCCTGTCTACTCTTTTCCTCCCTAGGCCTCAGTTTCCTCCTCTGTAAAATGAGGGGGTGGGGGCTCAAATCCAGCCTCAGGCACTTCCCAGCTATGTGACCCTGGGCAAGTCACTTAGCCCTATTTACAAAGCTCTTCTATCTTAGAGTTGTTACTAAGACTGAAAATAAGAGTTTAAAAATAAAAAAATAATAACTTTTGGGACAACTAGGTGGCTCAGTGGACTGAGAGCGAGGCCTAGAGATGGGAGGTCTCAGGTTCAAATCTGGCCCCAGACACTTCCTAGCTGGGTGACCCTGGGCAAGTCACTTGATCCCCATTGCCTGGCCCTTACTTCTGCTTTGGAACCAATACATAGTATTGATTCCAAGATGGAAAGTAAGAGGGTTCTCTTTGTTTTGTTTTGTTTTGAGACGAGGGTCAGAGACAGGATTTGAACTTGGGTTTTCCTGAATCTAAACCCAATGTGAACAAAATGGTGCCAGAGAGCAACATTGAGACTCATCATAACCAAAGAATAGGAATACAGAGAGCACTCATTGGATTGGGAATCCAAGGGCATGTGCCCAAATCTTCCCTTGACCTTCTACCACCTGTGTGATGTTGGATAAGTGATTCCACCTCCTTGGGTCTCAGTTTCCTCATCTGTAAAAAGCTTAAGTTGCACCAGACACCTAGTAAAGTCCCTTCTAATTCTATCTATGAGCTTCTGATTACTGCCTAAGCACCCCGATTCCACTGTTAGGAGTTTCATGGGACCCATTGAAGGGAAGGGGAAAGAATCTGTTCTCCTGAGGACCTTTTGATGGTTTTCCCTTGCAGCCCGGTATTGTCTGTATCCATCCTTACCTTCTGTCTTAGAATCCATACTATGTATTAGTTCTAAGGCAGAAGAGTGGTAAGGGCTAGGCAATGGGGGTTAAGTGACTTGCCCAGGGTCACTTAGCTGGGTAGTGTCAGAGGCCAGATTGGAACCCAGGACTTCCTGACTCTGGGCCTGGCTCTCAATCCACTGAGCCACCCAGCTGCCTCCTTACACCCATTTTGGAAACAATTCCATTTTCCCACCTTTGATTGTTATTGAGTCTAAGGGAAAAGGTGAGAATGACTTCAAAGCATGAGGCTCTACCCTAAAGCTCTGCTCTGTCAATTCCCAAAAGTCCAGATGCCACAACAATGAGAGAAACAATTCTGTCTCCCTTGGGAAACGTGTAGCTACCTCTCCCCAGGATCATCAGAAAGAGCAATGAGTCAATGGTGAGAAGACAAAACCAACAAGTTTTCAAGGCAAAAGGGAAGGTTTTTAAGCTAGTATGTAAAGGGGAAGCCAAACCATGGCACTTTCTCAATCCACCGAGCCGCCCAGCTGCCCCCAGCTTAAAATCTTAATGAACTATCCTGGCCACTAGTAGATTTTTTTAAATTTTTTATTGGCTAGTAGACAAGTCAAGAGGCACTGTTTCATTTCCTACAGAGGAGAACCAGGACCATGATGACTAAGTGACTTGCCCAGGAGCGTGCAGCTAGTAGGAGTCAGAAGTTGGACTTAAATCTGGGCATTCTGGGCTCTCCAGTCACCCCTCCATTCACCATGACCACCATTGCCTCTCTTGGGCCTACTCAGCCAAATGGCAGCTGGCCCTTTCCTAATAGTCCCTGTTGGAGGCTGTGTACTTCTTCCCATGACTCTGTCATTGCTCCCAAGACTCCCGAATCTCCATTTACAACTGATGGTGATACCTTCTCTTCCCTTCTCTCATTTCCTTCTTGCTCCCTTCCTCATCCCACGTTTCAGCTTCCTCTTGGGTATTTCTTCCCCAACTAGATGGTAAGCTCTTTGAGGGCAGGAACTGTCTTGGTTTTACTTGAATCCTCAGCACTTAGTCCAGTACCCAGCACATGATAAGTGCTTTTTGACTGACTGACTCAATGAACCTCACCAGCCAATGGGGCTTTGATTCACTTTGTCCCTTCCTTAGCTTGATGGATCCCCTAAATCCACAGATGCAACTGATTCCAAAAATACAATCTACCTTCAAAAGCCAGTGCTTTGCTACCTCTGAGAAGAGACGGAAGACCATGCTACAGGCCTTGTAGGCCATTCTACAATGATCCTCCTTCTCCATAAATTCCCCACTATGTTTGTTTCCTCTAAGTTCCCTGGCTAGAAGAGAAAGGACGAGGCAGGTCATCTCCAAGTCAGATGCCAAGTTCTTCATTATATTTCCCACACGACCATTGGGCTCCCTCAGCTATGGAAGTCCTCGCATTTCCCCACTGACCAGTAGTAGCCCTTGGAATAGGATGTCAGTTATCATTTGGCCTTTGGAATCCAAACGATCAGCTGGCTACCCAGTGATTCAGGGGGAAAGTAGGCAAGACACTCCTTGTCTTGCTGCATCTCCTTCAGTTACAGCTATTGATTAACTGCAACTATAAAACCCTATTCCCACTCAGTGGAGCCTGTCTGCAAACCCAGGAAGGAGAAAGAGTGGGCCCCTTTGCCAAGTGGTAGTTGGGATGCAAATGGCCAGTGGCAAACCAGCTGCCAGTCGCTTGTCAGTCACACTGCTTGCATGCATATTTCATGCCATCCCTCAGGTTCCTTCTGATCAATATTCTAGTATATTTGCTGCACAGATGTACCTAGACCCCTCTAAGCACAGCTTCAACCACCATGCTGAAGAAGCCATAGGTTTGGGGATCAATTGCCTTCAGGCCAAGGACACATTGTGTTCATTTCCCATCCCAGGATTACAGAATTGGAAGGAGAGCAGAATTTAGCTCTAGAGCTGTAGGGACTTTGGAGGCCAGCTACTCTGGCCCCTTCATTATACAAAGGAGCAAATTCTGGTCCAGGGAAGTTCAGTGACTTGCCCAAGGCATCCTCTACTCAACCTAGGTCTCTTATCTACAACTTCCCTCAAGAAGATATCCTCCATCTCAAGTGACTTGGAATTCACCACCACCACCACCTCCCTTTACCCATTCCCATCCCCACCCCCGGCAGTCCAAGCCTCTTCAGAATACCCCAATTTCTCCTGTTTCCTTAGGCTGAGCAGCAATCTGCCTAAATGCAGCTTCTACCCATTGGTCCTGGTTGTGCCCTCCAGGAGCCAAGCAGAACAAGCCTAGGGATATCCCCACCCTACATGGCATCTCTTCAATTCAACAGTAATCGTAATAATAATAATAGCTAGCATTTATGTAGTGCTTTAAGATTTTCCCAGCACTTTTCAAAGATCTCATTTTATCCTCTCAACAACCTGGGAGGTAGATGTTTTCATTATCCTCATTTTTTTTTCAGATGGGAACACTAAAGCACATAGAGGTGAAATGACTTGCCCAGGGTAGCACAGCCAGCAAGTGCCTGAGGACGAATTTGAGCAAAAGTCTTTCTGACTCCAGGTTGGTCCCCACCTGACCCCCACCCATGTCTCTTCCCCTCCAAGTTAAGTATCTCTCCTCCAAATGATTCTCATATGATAGGTACCAATACAGATCTGGATGCCTTTCTCCAATAAAAAAGGTTAGACTAGGGGGCAGCTGGGTAGCTCAGTAGATTGAGAGCTAGGACTAGAGACGGGAGGTCCTAGGTTCAAATCTGGCCTCAGACACTTCCCAGATGTGTGACCCTGGGCAAGTCACTTGACCCCCATTGCCTACCCTTACCACTCTTCTGCCTTGGAGCCAATACACAGTATTGACTCCAAGATGGAAGGTAAGGGTTTAAAAAAGAAAAAAAAATGTTTTAATTTAAAAAAAAAAAGGTTAGACTAGCTCATGGTAAAAACAAGTCAGTTGAGTGTCCACGAGCCCCTGGCAAAGCAGTAAGAGGACAGAATCTAGGGATAGGGAGTTTACTTTTGGAGAGGAGGCCATAAGACAGACTGTCCCAAGACCAACCACCCTGGGACTCTTAACAGATATCACAAATGAAGAAGAAAATGTGATCGCTGACTACAGGCTAGGATGGAGTGTTAACCTTGGAGCCAAGGAGTGAGGTGGCCCAGGGATAGAGAGAATACTAAGCTGAGTCAGGAAGACCCAGGTGCAAGTCTTGCCTCAGACACTTACTAGTGAGCTAAGTACTAGTATGTGACTCTAGCCCAGTGATGGGGAGCCTTTTAGAGTCTGAGTGCCCAAACTGCAACCCTCACATCACATGTGAGCCCCCTGCCCACCTTACCCTAGACAGGGGAGGGAGGAAGCACTCCCATTGGGCTGCTGGGCAGAGAGAAGGGTGATGGGAGAAATGTCCTCAGGTGTGGTGGAGAGGGGGAGGGGAGCTCCGGCAGGCATGCCATAGGTTCACATAGGCATTTCTAGGCAATTCAGTTAAACCGCTCAGCCTCGTTTTCATTGTCTGTAAAATAGGTTGCTAATGAGGGCCACCTATCTCACAGGATGGTTGTAAGGCTCCAATGATACTTTGCTAACCTTAAAGCACTACCTAAATGTTATTACTATTATTATTATCATCAGGGATAATTGGGTTTAAATCTCATCTCTGATGCTGGCTATAGGACTGACCCAGAGGAAGTTCCTCTCAGCCTCGGTTTCCTTATCTGTAAAATGGAGACCTACCTCACAGGAGTATTGTAAGGATCCAAAGACATAATAGATTTTTACTAACTTTTCTTGGACCAGACTTATGAGTTGTGAGTGAGAAATTTCCCTGTTAACACAGATCTATACCTGCGACACCCGAGAAGTTGTGATTTACATAGGGTCACACAGCCAGGACACATAAGAGAAGGCCCTTGAACCCAGATCTCCTTGATCTCCAGGCTGGCTTCCTAACCACCATGTGACACCATATCCTGAAAACCTTCAAAGTGCTGCATAAATGAAGCTCTTATTGAAAAGCCTGTGGTGCTATTGCAGGGGAGACATACATACAAACTCTAGAACTGCTAAGGAAGACATTTCACATAGAGCAGAGCCCATCTTCCTTTTCCTGACTGTGAGCCTTTGTCTAAGTAGATTAGCAAATTCTCCCTGGTTCAGACAGTCATCCTTGCCGTCCTGGGAGCCATGCATCCTCTCCTCTAGAGAAATATTTAGACAATCAGTGGCCCAATCACTCTAGAATCTAGGTCTTATCAGAGCACAGAATTTCAGAGCTGGAGAGGATCTAAGCTAACTCAGATTCCAAAAAAGAATCCCACCCTAAGCATCAGATCACAGGTCTCAAGTGGTATAAGATCTTAGAGGCCATCTAATTCAATCCCCTCATTTTTAAGAAAGAGTAAAACTAAGGTATAAATAAGAGAAATTAAGTGTCTTGCCCCAAATCCCACTTGTAGGAAGTGGAAGAGCTAGAATTTGAACCCAGACCCTCTGATCCTTTCCATTTCACTAGGATACATTTAACAGCTGGTCATCCAACCTTTGTTTGATGGCCACCAGTGAAGAGGAGCTTAGAGGGGCAAGTGGCTCAAGAGCCAAGCCTAGAGATGGGAGGTCCTGGGTTCAGATCTGGTGTCAGATACTTCCTGGCTGTGCGACCCTGGGCAAGTCACTTAATCCCCAATACCTAGACCTTACCACTCTTGCATCTTGGAACCAATAGACAATGTTAATTCTAAGATAGAAGGTAAGAGGTTTTAAAAAAAAGAACTCTTGCCCTTGGGGTAGCCAGGTGGCTCAGTAGATAGAGAGCCAGGCCTGGAGATGGAAGGTCCTGGGTTCAAATCTGGCCTCAGACACCTTCCAGCTGTGTGACCCTGGACAAGTCACTTAATCTCCATCACCTAGCTCTTCCTGTTCTTCTGCCTTGAAACCAATGCACAGTATTGATTCTAAAACGGGAAGTAAAGGTTTAAATAAATAAATAACAGCACCTACTACCTCCCAGGGTCCTTGTGAGCCTCAAACAAGATTGCACATGCAAGATGCTTTGCCAGCCTTAAAGAGTTATAGCACTCTGCCTTCCTGGTCCTTTTCAGCAATACCAGTGACCTTTTGTGAGGCCCCAAAGCTGAAGAGCCCAATCTCATTTCTACAGTGGCACTTACTGCTTTAAGAAGCACTGGGGGATGCCCAGTCCAGAGGGAGGTGAGGGGCCACAAGCAGGGCCGTGCGCCGACAGCTACGTGCTGCCACCAATTCTTGGGTTTTCATGAGTTTAGATCCCCAATAGGACCACTGGATTTCCAAGCCGAATGGTCTGATGGCCTCTGACTACCCTGCCCAGGGCCACATCGAAGGAACAGGAACAACACTATTCAGAAACTGACTTCCCTAAATCTGTTCTATTCCATTCATGAGGCTGTATGTCCATTAGATGGTGGTAGAGACACTTGCAATTCACCACACCGTGCAGTCTTTCACAGGAAGAGCATCTGATCTGAAAGCATCTGTAATTGTTCGTTCATCCGTTCATTCAAGAAACATTTCCTGGCCATTTGCATGTATGGAGGAGGTGTGTCGCTAGGTGCCAAGTGAGAGATTTCGATCTGGAAGGGACCTTCAAACTAGTCGAGTCCAACCCTAGGGAAACTGAGTCTCAGAGAGACATGTCAGGTGACTCCCTTGAGTTGGCGGTATGCCCCAGAACCCTTCTCACCCTGCTTGCCTCATAGCCTACCCTTAAACACGCCCAAACTAAAACTGAGTGTTGCTCACTTTTAATGGACAAGCTTGAATCCCAGAAGGGGTAGGAGAAGCCCTTCCCCTCAATTCTGTAGAGAGGTGAGGGTCTATGGGGGTGGAAACGCTATATAATGGCAGACTTCTTTCATATGGTATGAGGTTTTACTGAGCTGATTGGGTTTCCTTTTTTATTCTTTCTTATAAGGGTTAGCTCTCTGGGAGACAGGGAAGTGATATGAAAACAAATGAGGTTAATAATAATAATAGCTAACACTCATATAATGTTTACTATGTGCCAGGCACTGTGCCAAGTGCTTTTGACAAATATTACCTCATCTGATCCTTACAACAACTCTAAAAGCTAGGTACTGTTACGGTCCCTATTTTACAGATGGGTAAATGGAGGCAAATGGGGGTGGGTATGTGACTTGTCTAGAGTCACACAACTAGTAAGTGTTCTGAGCCCAATTTCAAACTCAGGTTTTCCTGACTCCAGGCCTGGCATTTTATCCATTGAGCCACTTAGCTACCCAGATTAATTTTTTAATTTTTTTAACATTTATTAATATTCATTTTTTAGAAAAATTAACATGGTTACATGATTCATTCTCCTACTTTCCCCTTCACCCCTCGCCCTCCCCCCACCCCTGGCCACTGCGCATTTCCACTGGTTTTAACCTATTTCCGAATTGTTGATCGTTGCATTGGTGTGATAGTTTTGAATCAAAATCCCCAATCATGTCTGCCTCAACCCATGTGTTCAAGCAGCTGCTTTTCTTATATGTTTCCTCTCCTGCAGTCCTTCCTCTGAATGTGAGTAGCGTTCTTTTCCATAAATCCCTCAGAATTGTCCTGGGTCAGTGCATTGCTGCTGGTACAGAAGTCCATTACATTCTCTTTTACCACAGTGTATTGGTCTCTGTGTACAATGTTCTTCTGGCTCTGCTTCTTTCGCTCTGCATCAATTCCTGGAGGTCTTTCCAGTTCACATGGAATTCCTCCAGTTAATTATTCCTTTGAGCACAATAGTATTCCATCGCCAGCAGATACCACAATTTGTTCAGCCATTCCCCAATTGAAGGACATACCCTCCTTTTCCAGTTTTTTGCCACCACAAAAAGCGCGGCTATAAATATTTTTGTACAAGTCTGTTTATCTATGATCTCTTTGGGGTACAAACCTAGCAGTGGTATGGCTGGATCAAAGGGCAGGCAGTCTTTTATAGCCCTTTGAGCGTAGTTCCAAATTGCCAGCCAGAATGGTTGTATCATTTCACAACTCCACCAGCAATGCATTAATGTCCCAGTTTTGCCACATCCCCTCCAGCATTCATTACTCTCCCCTTCTTTCATTTTAGCCAATCTGCTAGGTGTGAAGTGATACCTCAGAGTTGTTTTGATTTGCATTTCTCTAATTGTTAGAGATTTAGAACACTTTCTCATGTGCTTATTGATACTTTTGATTTCTTTATCTGAAAATTGCTTATTCATGTCTCTTGCCCATTTATCAATTGGGCAATTTATCAACCATGATGAGGTGGGATTTATACCAGGAATGCAAGGATGGTTCAACATTAGGAAAACCATCCACATAATTGACCATATCAACAATCTAACAAGCAAAAATCACATGATTATTTCAATAGATGCTGAAAAAGCCTTTGACAAAATACAGCATCCATTCCTATTGAAAACCCTGGAAAGTATAGGAATAAAAGGACCTTTCCTAAAAATAATAAACAGTATATACCTTAAACCATCAACAAACATCATCTGCAATGGGGATAAATTAGAAGCCTTCCCAATAACATCAGGAGTGAAACAAGGATGCCCATTATCACCTCTATTATTTAACATTGTACTAGAAACACTAAAAGTAGCAATTAGAGAAGGAAAAGAAATTGAAGGTATCAAAATAGGCAAGGAGGAGACTAAGCTATCACTCTTTGCAGATGATATGATGGTCTACTTAAAAAATCCTAGAGAATCAACTAAGAAGCTTGTAGAAATAATCAACAACTTTAGCAAAGTTGCAGGATACAAAATAAATGCACATAAATCATCAGCATTTCTATATATTTCCAACACATCACAGCAGCAAGAGGTAGAAAGAGAAACACCATTTAAAATCACCCTAGACAATATAAAATACTTAGGAATCAATCTACCAAAACAAACACAGGAATTATATGAACACAACTACAAAACACTTTCCAAACAATTAAAACTAGATCTAGGGGGCAGCTGGGTAGCTCAGTGGATTGAGAGCCAGGCCTAGAGATGGGAGGTCCTAGGTTCAAATCCGGCCTCAGACACTTCCCAGCTGTGTGACCCTGGGCAGGTCACTTGACCCCCATTGCCTACCCTTACCAATCTTCCACCTATAAGTCAATACACAGAAGTTAAGGGTTTAAAAAAATTAAAAAAAAAAACTAGATCTAAACAAATGGGAAAGCACTGATTGCTCATGGGTAGGACAAGCTAACATAATAAAAAATGACCATTCTACTCAAATTAACTTACCTATTTAGTGCCATACCTATCAAACTACGAAGAAACTTTTTTACAGAATTAGAAAAAACGATAACAAAGTTCATTTGGAAGAACAAAAGATCAAGAATATCAAGGGAAATAATGAAAAAAAATGTGAAGGAAGGGGGCCTAGCAGTACCAGATATTAAAATATACTATAAATCAATAGTCATCAAAACAATATAGTACTGGCTAAGAGACAGAAGGGAGGATCAGTGGAATAGACTTGGGGTAAATGACATCAGCAAGACAGTGTATGATAAACCCAAAGAGCCCAACTTTTGGGACATGATCCACTATTTGACAAAAACTGCTGGGAAATTTGGAAAACAATATGGGAGAGATTAGGTTTAGATCAACATCTCACACCTTACACCAAGATAAATTCAGAATGGGTGAATGACTTGAATATAAAGAGGGAAACTATAAATAAGTTAAGTGAACGCAGAATTGTATACTTGTCAGATCTCTGGGAAAGGAAAGATTTTAAAACCAAGCAAGAGTTAGAGAAAATTACAAAATGTAAAATAAATGGTTTTGATTATATTAAACTAAAAGGCTTTTGTACAAACAGAAACAATGCAGCCAAAATCAGAAGGGAAACAACAAATTGGGAAAAAAATCTTTATAACAAAAAACTCTGACAGGGGTCTAATTACTCAAATATACAAGGAGTTAAATCAATTGTATAAAAAAATCAAGCCAGATTAATTTTTTTAATGATTTTTGGGGTTAGCGCACGCAAGCCTGGAATTAGGAAGACCTGTGGTTCAAATCTGACCTCAGACACTTCCCTTTTGTGTGATCCTGGGCAAGTCACTTAACCTCATTTGCCTAGCCCTTGCCCTTCTGTCTTAGAATTATTACTACGACAGAAAGTAGGCCTAGAAACAGGAGGGAAGCCCTGAGTTCAAATCTGACCTCAGACACTTGCTAGCTGTGTGACCCTGAGCAAGTTGCTTAACCTCATTTGCCTAGTCCTTGCCCTTCTGTCTTTAAAGTTATTACTAGAGACAGGAGGGAGGCCCTGTGTTCAAATCTGGCCTCAGACACTTCCTAGCTGGGTGACCCTGGGCAAGTCACTTCACCTCCATTGCCTAGCCCTTACCACTCTTCTGTCTTGGAACCAATCCACAGTATTGATTCTAAGAAGGAAGGTAAGAGGCTAAAGTAAGAAAATTAAAAGACACTGCACTGACTGGGGCTCCTGGGATTCTTCTGGGAAGCCCGGGTAGAGCCAGCTCCAAACCTGAAGCCCACTATTCTTCATATCAGCCCTGAGGTTTATGAGACCCACTTTCAACCCCTCCCAAGCCTGTGGTCTCTGGGATCATTGGGTAGTCACTGACCTAGTGACTCTCCCCAAGTCTTACCAGCTTGCCCTTTACCATTGACATATCCCACCTTCAGCAAGAAGACAGCAGTGGATAGTGGTATCTGGAGCTCACTGACAGGGGCAAAGAGTCTTCTCTCCAATTTGCGGATGTCCAATGGTTAGCACCAGTTGTGGGAACCACGTGATTCGAGTCTTGTAGACTTGTGGGCCAAAGAGAGGAATGGCAGTGGGTCAGGAAAGGTAGCCAACCAATCAGCCTTTCATCAGCAACTCCTGCATCCACTCCACCACAGAGTGGCCAGCAGGCACCTACTGCATGCTTGTGCTGTCCTGAATGCCAGGGATAAAAAGGCAGCAACAAAATGGGCCCCGCCTTCAAGGTACTGACGCTGGACCACAGAAAGATGGGAGCCAGTAGGGAGAGATGAAAGAGATAGTGCAAGGGAGAGCAAGGATATGATGCTCTGTAGGTCCTTCAGGAACAAGAACAACTAGCTTTTATGTAGCATGCTAAGATTGGCCAAGCGTTTCATTTGAGCCCTGAGATAGCTAGGTGGCTCAGTGGATAGAGCAAAGGGCTCTAGAAACAGGAAGATCTGAGTTAAAACCCAGCCTGGGCAAGTCATTTAGTCACTGCCTACCTCAGTTTCCTCAACTGTAAAATGAGGATAATAATAGTACCCACCTCCAAGGATTATTATTAGATCAAATGAGATAGGCACTCAGCACAGTGCCTGGCACAGAGTAGATTTCTTTTAAACCCTCACCTTACATCTTAGAATCAATACTGTGTATTGGTTCCAAGGCAGAAGAGTGGTAAGGGTAGGCAATGGGGGTGAAGTGACTTGTCCAGGGTCACCCAGCTAGGAAGTGTCTGAGGCCAGATTTGAATCCAGGACCTTCCATCTCTGGGCCTGGCTCTCAATCCTCTGAGCCACCCAGCTGCCCCCCATCATAGATTCTTAATAACTGCTTATCCGTTTACTAACTCGAAACAATCCTGGGAGGTAGGTATAGGAACTGTCATCCCCATTTTATAGATGAGAAAATTGAGGCAAATGAGGTTAGTGACCAACTGGGTAAGGTAAGGAGGTGGGACTCAAACCCAGGTCTTCCTAACTCCAGGTCCAACATTCTTTCTACTATGCCCTATACTGCTGCTCATGAAATAACTGGAGCCTTTCCCCACCCACCCACCCAGTATTGTTGGTTCATATGAGTGTTTTCACTGTTTATTATTATTATTATTACTTTGGTAAACAGCAGCAGCCATGATCATTTCTGCATACAAAGAGAGCTACATATGAAATCACAAATTTCTACTATATGCAGTTTGTGTTTTTAAGTAAATAATAAATTTAATACAATAGTAATAACCTTTTATTAAGCTCCTACTATGTGCAAAGCCTAGTGCTAAGGACTATTTACCTCTCAACAGCCCTACAAATTGGTGCTATTATGACCCTAATTTTACAGCTGAAGAAACTGAGATAAACATAGGCTAAATGAATGGCCCAGAACTACATAGCTAGTTAAGTATCTAAGGCCAGATTTGAGCTGAGGGCTTCCTGATTCCAGATTCAGCATTCTACCTACTGGGTCATCTAGTCAATACTGTGTATTGGCTCCAAGGCAGAAGAGTGGTAAGGGCTAGGCAATGGGGGTTAAGTGACTTGCCCAGGGTCACACAGCTGGGAAGTGTCTGAGGCCAGATTTGAACCTAGGACCTCCCGTCTCTGGGTCTGGCTCTCAATCCACTGAACTACCCAGTTGCCCCCACTATGTATTTTTAATGTTCCAGTGACATTCTTTTCTTTATTCCCTTCCTTTTCTTTGATGCTACTGAAAACTTTTGGAGTCATGGTTAGTCACTACATTGATCATCATTCTTAAGAAGTCTTTCACAATTGTTTCCTTTTATAATATTATTGTCACTGTTATCAGTTGTTCCCTGGCTCTGCCCACTTCACCCCATATCAGTTCATACGTTTCTTCCCAGGTTTCTATGAATCCATGCTTCTCATGGCTTTAATTATATTTAATTGCATTCATTTACTGTAGTTTGGTCAGCCAGTCTCCCGTTGATGGGCACCCACTCTATTGCCAGTTCTTTGCTACAACAAAAAGTGCCGCTAGACAACAATGCAAGGATCCAGAGCAAGGCTGAGGGACTTATGAGAAAGAAAACCAGCCACATCCAGAGGAAGAACTGTGGGAGGAGAAACACAGAAGAAAAACAACTGCTTGAACACATGGGCTGATGGGGATATTATTGGGGATGTAGATGCTAAACGATAACTCTAGTCCAACTATCAATAATATGGAATTAGGTCTTGATCAATGATACCTGTAAAACCCAGTGGAACTGTGGGTAAGCTAAGAGGGGTTAGGGAGGTTTGGGGGAGAGGGAAAGAACATGAAATATGGAACTATGGGAAAATATTCAAAATAAAAATTTTAAAAATAAAATAAAATAAAATGTAAAAAAAAAGTGCCACTAGAAATAGTCTTGCACTTATGGATCCTTTCCCTCTGACTTTGATCTCTTTAGGGTATAGGCCTCATTGTGGTACTACTGGATCAAAAGAGATGCCCAGTTTAATGACTTTGGAGACCTAGTTCCAAATCGATATTCAGGATGCTTAGACCAATTCGCAACTTCACCAGCAATGCATTCAAATGCCCATTCTCCTGAAGCCCCTGCCAATCTGCCAGTTTCCTGTTTTGGCATCTTTGTCCATCTGAAGTGTATAAGGTGAAAAAAAATTTAATTTTTAAAAATGAAGTATGTAACATAGAGCCTTGGAGTTGTTTGAATTCCCAATACTCTTATTATTAGGGAGCATTTTTCATATGGTTGTTGATCCTTTGTACTTTCTCCCCTTCTTTTGTCTCACCATTGCCTGGCAAATTGGCACTGCTCATCCTCAAGAGTTTTCAGCTTTCTTTAAAGCTTCATTTGTTGAAAGAGGCAGCTGGGTGGCTCAGTGGATAAAGAACCAGGTCTAGAAAAGGAACATTCTGGGTTCAAATCTGACCCAGCTGTGTGACCCTGGGCAAGTCACTTAACCCCATTGCCTAGCCCACACCACTCTCCTACTTTAGAACCAATGAACAGTATGGATTCTAAGATTGAAAGTAGAGGTATTTTTTAAAGCTATATTTGTTGACTGTATCTTTATAATGAGTTTTGTGCCCAGATAAAGATAAGCTGATTTTTATTGCATACTGAACAAATACATGCTATGAATGCCTTGGACCAAGCTATGGGGGAAGGCCAATAGCTCTAGGTTTACCCATGAGCCTAGATTCAAGCTCTCTCTCTCTCTCTCTCTCTCTCTCTCTCTCTCTCTCTCTCTCTCTCTCTCTCTCCACAAAGAGAGGTTTCACACTCCAATCCCCTCACTTTAGATGTGGCTGGGGGAAATGACTTGCCCAAGAAGGTGATTTTAGTCGCTATGTGGCAGATGGATTGGAGAAAAAAAACTGTAGGCAATGGATTCAGCATATCACTGGCAAGCATACTTTTATCACATGCCAAACATGCCAATCCTTGGAGTAGCACATGGAGCACTGGCCTTGGGACCAGAGAAACCTGCATTCAAGCCCTGCCTTTGATATATAATAACTGTGTGACCCTGGACAAGTCACTTGACCACTAGATGTCCTGAGACAACTCTCTAAGACTAGAAGTTACAGAGTAGGTGCTGACCTGCATTGGTGAAGGGAGTTTTCACATCAAAGACTTCCCTTTACCAATAAAATCATAGATCCAGTTTCTATCTATCTATCTGTCTGTCTGTCTGTCTGTCTATACATATTTGTTTATATATATTATATATGAGTTATTTTATATATGCATAAAATAACTCTTCATTAAATAGAATTATCTATTAAGCATTCCCTACATAAACTAGAAAATGGAGATTTAGTAAACTAACACCACAAATTGGAGAGAGCTCCCTTCCCTTCCCATATTGGTCCCTTCCTCACCTTTCCTAGGTGTTCTATCACTCACAACCACTTGTGGACTATGGTTTCTGCTTCACAGGAAGAAATAAAATTTTTACCAACATGAAGGAGCAAGATGGAGTGGAATATGCATGTAGCATGATTTTTTTTACTATGTGTGAACAGCCAACTGGCAGCTACTTGGCTCTTGGCCATTCAAATCCTAAATACCATCTGGCAACAGGATTGCATTCACCCCTCCTAGGGTTCACAGATGTGTGCTGGATGGTTCAGAAATGGTGTTTCACAGGAGCAATTAGTGCTCTCCATGGCTAAACTGTTCTTTTCCCGATCATCATCCGCAAAAAAAGTTGAGACCCAACGCCAAAGTGAATAATCCCCCATTCTCTGCTATTCCCATGTACAGCACTCAGCAACTAGACAATGAGTATAACACCTTGTGTCTAGCAAGTATTTTTCCAAAGCTCTTTCCCACATGTTATTTCATATTTATTTTCACAGTGACCTCTCAAAGGGGAACTTTTATTTCTTCTTATTGTCTACATAACAACATTTAGATGTAAGAACCAATTTGGGAAAGAGTCATATCTAGAACCCATGACTTTTGACTTCCAGTCTAGGTGCTCTTTCCAGATGCTGGCAAGTGAAGGTTTTTGTGATTATAATTGAGTAGAAAAGGTAACACTGAATCCCTCCAGTGAAGGTTTTCAATCACTAATAATTAAAGAAATACAAATTTAAACATCTCTGAGATTTCACATCATACTCAGCAAATTGTCAAAAAGGAAAAAAGATGGAAATAGTCGCTGCTAGAGCTGTGGAAAGACAGGCACGCTAATACATCATTGGTTGAGCTGTTCTGGAAAAGCATTTGGGATTATTTGAAGAGTAATAAACAAATCATAAATGATCATATCCTTTAACTTCATAATTCCAGAGCTGGGCATGTACCTCCAAAAGGTGAGGACAGGTAGAAAAGTCTTTTCTCTCCAATATGCCAAAATATTCCTAACAGTACATTTTGTGATAGCAAATAATTGGGGGGGGGGAGTAGATGCCCTTCAATTAGGGAACAACTGAACAAGCAGAGGTATATGAATGTAATGAAAGGTATAAGGAATTCACAGAAACATGGGAAGACCTATATATACAATATATATACAATACAACATAAAATTAGGAGAACAAGTATAGGTAGAATACAAGAATGTGAATGAAAAGAACCCTAGAAATTGAAGGGATGTCCATCAATTGGGGAATGGCTGAACAAAATGTGGTATATGATGGTGATGGAATACTATTGTGCTGAAAGGAATGATGAACTGGATGATTTCAGAAAAAGATGGAAAGACCTTCATAAACTGATGCATAGTGAGATAAGCAGAACCAGGAGAACATTGTACCCAGTAACAACAATATATTGTTATTACTCTCAGTGATGCAATGATCCAGGATAATTCTGAGGGACATATGACAAAGAATGCTGTCCACCTCCAGAGAGAGAACTATTGAAGTCAGAATGCAGATGAAAGCCTATGATGTTCCACTTTAGTTTATTTGGGTCTTTATTTGGGGGTTCTACTTTTATATGATTATTCTCTTACAAAAATGATCAATATAGAAATATATGTATAATGTGAACTGGAACGATCTCCAGGAATGGATGCAGAGTGAAAGGAGCAGAACCAGGAGAACATTGTACACAGAGATAGATACAATGTGGTACAATTGAATGTAATGGACTTCTTTACTAGCAGCAATGCAAGGATCCAGGATGATTCTATGGGACTTATAAGAAAGATGCTATCCACATTCAGAGGAAGAACTGTGAGAGCAGAAACGCAGAAGAAAAACAACTGCTTGAACACATGGGCTGATGGGGATATGATTGGGGATATAGATTCTAAACAATCACCCTAATGCAGATATCAATAATATGGAAATAGGTCTTGATCAATGACAATGACAATGTAAAACCCAGAGGAATTGCACATTGGCTATGGGAGGGGATGAGAAAGGGGGAGGGAAAGAACATGAATCATGTAACCATAGGAAATTTTTCATAATCAATAAAGTAAAATAAAACAAAATAAAGTAATATATGTATAACCAGTTCACATTGCTTGTTGACTCTGGGAAGGGGGAGGGAAGGAAGAGAGGAAGATAATTTAGATCATATAACTTTGGAAAACTTATGTGGAAATTTATTGTTACATGTAATTGGTAAAAATAAAATACCTTTATAATATATATATAATAAAAGAACCCTAAAAGGAAGGAGTAATTACCATGATCAATCTTGGTGCCAGAGTACAGATGCTAAAAGCCACCTCCTCTAGGTAAACAGCTGAGGTGGTGATGGGTAAATGTTTTATGCATGGTCCAACATGGCTGCTACATCAGTTGGTTTTGCCTAACTGGTTTGTTGCTGTTGTTTCAGTGTAGATAGCATTTTTATAGTGCCTTAAGGTTTTCAAAGGGTTTTGCAGTCATTATTTCATTTGAATTCCAAGGGAGAGATATAGGTGTACGCATGTATGTGTGTGTGTGTGTAATGACAGGAGAAATATCCAGAAATGATTGTCATGTTAAAAACAAACAACATCACCCAAACTTTTTTTTTAATAATAAGGGTTAAAAACAAGATTTTCCCACCACAAAGAAACAAAAGAATTCTGGGTATGAATTGGGACATTCCTTTCCAGCCATCCAAAGAGATGGGGGCTCAAGCTGAAAAGTAGATTTTTGTGGACCCTGATACACACCCCCTCAGCCGGGGTTCAGATGCTCACAGTGTGGGGGCCATTACGTTATCCCTGGGATCTCAACACTTCATCTGTCTCTGGGTAGTGGAGCCCACCCCCCGCTGCAAAGAGCACATTTTGGATCATTGGAAGCTAGGGCAAGGAAAAAGAAAATGATCCCCAAGAAAACAGATCGACACTGACGCTTCCACGTGGGGCATTTTCATCATTTCCCCAAGGCTCCAGGGCCCTTTGCTCACCTGTTTTTCAGCCTCCACTGGCTGTTATTTTTATTTAACGAGGGCACCTACCGATCGATGAACTTTTGCACTGGACACGAGATGGGAATCAAGTGCGTCTAGGCTATAAAGTGCTCACTTTGCCAAGCGTTTCCCGAAAGGCCCTCCCCATGCCTGCTAATTATGAGAAACAATTATGAGTCAGCTCCAGCTCTCTCCCTCTTTGTGCCTAGACTAATAGCAATAGTCCTCCAGCAAATTAACAACCGCTTTGTTAGAAGAGGAGACTGAACAGAGAAGAAAGCAAGGGAGCACAGGAAAAAACCAAGCCAGGGATGGGTGACTGCTACTCAGTTTGAGTAGGAATTTCTCATCCTAGAAACTGAGTCACTTCCTCATTCTTTCTCCCCTGTTTAAAGAAGATATTCACTGTAGCAGCCTCTGTCAAAAGTGAAAGTTCTTAGGGATCCCATGGGACAGCCTGGATAGAGGCAATCAGTCCCATCTAGGCATTTTCAGAGCCAAAGGATTCTGCCCCTTGTGATGGCCAAAGAAAACTCGTCTTTCTAGGGATATGGTAGCTGGCTATTTTTCTTCTAGGGGTACAATCGTTGACTGTTCTCCATACTCAGGATTTTCACTCATTGTCCTCCTGGCTACAGCAGTTCCAAATGGGAAGGGCGTCATATTGCTGAGAGGGGAAATTGTTGCTTCCCCACATTCTTCCTTACCATGGAATGGCCTTGCACTTCTGCTAAGTATCAGGATCTATGATCTTTGTACTTGGGCCCTCACAGGTCATAGGTTAGGGCCAGTAAATGGCATTCTTTGAGATCACCCTTTTCACCATCCAAGATGGCAGTTCTATGGGTGAGAGAAGCCTATGGGCAGTTAAATGAGACAGTCCATAGAGTGTTAGACCCAAGCTTGAATCCTGCCTCAGACTGACTAGCTATGTGACCTTGGACTGGTCATTTAACTTCCCCACAGCCTCAGTTTCCTCGTCTTTAAAGTAAGGATAGCAATAGCATCTATATCTCAGGGCTATTGAGAGCCTTTATCAAATGAGAAATGTAAAGAACTCAGCAAACCAGAAAACAATATATAAGTACAAGGTATTAGAAGCCAGAGCTTCTCAAACTTCTCAGTCAACATGTCATTTCAGTGAAGTAAGAAACTATTTAGGAACATCTACCTGGTACAGTACATAAAGGGCCAGGTCTAAAGTCAGGAAGATTCATCTGAGTTCAAATCTGACCTCAGACACTTACTAGCTGAGTGATCCTGGGCAAGTCACTTAATCCTGTTTGCCTCAGTTTCCTCTTCTGTAAAATGAGCTACAAAAAACCCTAGAATGGGGTCAGGAAGAGTCAAAGACCACCAAAAACAACTGAACAACAAAAGAAGCTATTAAGCAGCAATTGATTCTATTCTCAATGATGCAGGAGAAATCCTATGAAGCTTTTGCTTATCTTACTATTATAACTGTGTTTTAAGACTGTCTCTCTATTCCCAAGCTGTATATGGTAGAGATTCCTGGTTTTGTGAGTAATCCTCTTGTTCTGCTCTGTTTAGTACAAGGCAATAGGATTTTTATTTGGTGTTCACTGGGTTCAGAATTTTTTAAAAGAAAAAAAATCTATCCATGTTCATAATATTCTCCCTATTGTGTCCAAACCCCTAGGAAAAAAGCTATCTAGATTCATTGTCTCCTCTTGCTCTCCTATAATGTATTTCTCAGACCCTGGTCATCTGACTTTGGCTTCATCACTTAACTGAAACTACTCTCTCCAAACTCTTCATTGTGACTTCTGATGGCTCATTCTTCATCCTTCTCTGAAACGTATGACATTCATTGGCAATGATTCTTCTTAGATGCTCACTCTCTTTCTCTCTGGGTGTCTCCCTCACCTCCCCACTCTCCCTCTCTCCCTCTCTCTTGCTCTTTCTCTTTGTCTTAGTCTCTCTCTTTGGGAATCTCGTCAATTCCCATGGGCTTATCGTCTCTATGCAAATGACTTTCAGATCTATATACCAAACCCTGGTCCTACTCCTGAGTTCCAGTCTGGCTGCCAATTGGATGTATTCATCTGGATCAGTGATTCCCAAAGTGGGCGCCACCGCCCCCTGGTGGGTGCTGCAGCGATCCAGGGAAGCAGTGATGGCCACAGGTGCATTTATCTTTCCTATTAATTGCTATTAAAATTTTAAAAAATTAATTTCCAGGGGGTTAAGTAATATTTTTTCTGGAACGGGGGTGGTAGGCCAATAAAGTTTGGGAACCACTGAATTATAGATGTCCTGTAGGTATCTCAAACTCAGCACTCATATCCAATATGGAGCTTGTAATCTTTGCTCCTAAATTTGCCCCTTTTCTAAACTTCCTTGCTTCTACTGAGAGTGCCACTATTCTTTCAGAAACTCAGGTTTGCAACCTCAGCATCCTCTCTTCCCTTACTCCCACCCCATATCCAATTACTTGCCAACTCTTATCAATTCTACCTCCACAGAATCTCACACACTTCTCTCCTTAACATCACTCATATGACTAACACCTTGATAGAGGCCCTCTTCACCTTCCTCCTACCAAATCTACCAACTGTCCTTCCTGTTTCTAGGCTCTCCCCATCTCCAGTCCATCCAACCCATTGTTGCCAAAATAATATTCCTGAAGCACAAATCTGACTATGTATAACTATTCTTCTCTAGATCCTTCAGTGGCTCCCTATTGCCTTCTACAATTAAATATAAGATCCTCAGATTAGCACATTAAGCCTCTCACAATCTGGTTTGGGTTTACCTTTCCTGGCTTACTGTACATTATTCCTCCTCACGTACCCAACATTTCAGCCCAAGTGATTCATTTGTGATTCCTTAAACTTGCCATTCCACCTTTTACCTCTGAACCTTTGCCCAGGCCTGGAATGCATTCTCTTCTCATTACCATTCTTAGAATCCTGAGCTTTCATCAAAGCTCAGCTCATGTGTTACTCCTGATAGAATTGTTTCATGATGATGCTAATTTGTATTGCATTTCTCTGTCTCTCTTTCTTCTCTTTCTCCCTCTCCTCTTTCTCTCAGCATATATATAAATATATATATATATATACATATACATGTATATTCTGATTTATGCATGTGTTGCCTAAATAACTTGCCCTTTCTCTAATTTCTTTCAACTCCTTCTGAAATGTGAATTCAAAATGAAAAAGCATATTCTCAAATTAATCAGTGGTAACAGGGTGAGAGAATTATTTATGGTCTTTATATGTTTTCCTCCTGTTACTTCAACATGGCATCACCTTAGTTTTAAAAATAACAAAATGCCATAGTTTGAATGATTCAGTCTGGGGTCCACTATGAACTTTGGCTGTTTTACTTTGAATGGCATTTGCAAGCTGTGAAAGCCTTCCTTCTCCTTTTCACCCTCCTGTAGATGCATAAAGCATGATCTCAGAATACTTGTGACCCCAGCTCCCTCAAAGGATGCTGGATGGGACAAAAGAGAAGCAGGATCAAGCAGACTACATTGGGGGCTCTTTAAGAGTCACTGTGGGAAGACTGACACATAAGCCCTGCCTTCATCTGGTGGGGAAGAAAGACAAATCAATACTTCATACATAGCAATATTGGAAAATATCTATTCCATATACTTAGAGAGAGACGTGTATATATGGAAAATACATGGAAAACTAAAAAGTAAATGTGGATTTGAGGCAGAGGGAAGGACACGCAATGGAAAAGACACCGTCCTCAGCAGCTAAGTGCTTAACGACAGCTGGAATAAAGTGAATCTCAGTGGATGGAGGGCAGTTAGATGCAGGATGGTGGATAGAGTGCTGGACCCAGTCAGGAATACATGAGCTCAAATCTTATCTCAGACACTTGATAGCTGGTGGTCCTAGATAAATCACTTGACCATTCCCTGTCTCGGTTTTGTCAACTGTAAAATGGGTATAATAATTGAGCTACTTCATAGAACTGTTCTGAAGAACAAATAAGATGATATGTAGCTACATAAATGTAAGTTATTGACATAATTATCGGGGGGCAGCTGGGTGGCTCAGTGGATTGAGAACCAGACCTAGAGAAGGGAGGTCCCAGGTTCAAATCTGACCTCAGACACTTCCTAGCTGTGTGACCCTGGGAAAGTCACTTAATTCCCATTGCCTAGCCCTTACCACTCTTCTGCCTTGGAACCGATATACAATAATGATTCTAAGATGGAAGGTGAGGGTTTTTAATACATACACACACATACACATATATGTATATATAATATGTAATTATGCACACTGCAAGGGCTATGTAGAGCTGAAGTTGGCCCAGTCACCATTTCCTATGGCTGCAGCCCACTTAGGGTAAGTGAAGGCAGCTCTTCCCTTGGCCCTGGCCAAGCCAGATAGCTAGAAAATACCTGCCTGACTGCCTGCCAGTATCTGGGCTCAGCGCCCACCACAGAATTCTGCTCTATTTTCTCCCCTCCAGACTGGGGGAGGTTGAGGACAGCAAAGCCCACAGCCTTGGAGGTTTGAGCTGCCCCTTCACCGTCCGTCCTCCCTCACCCCACCCCCATAAAAAAGGACCCACAGATCGAAGCCAAAAGGTGCTGCTTCCTGGGGGAAGTAGGAGCTATTTTCTTCCAGTCAGCCTGCTGGACGTGGCCTGAAGTGCTTTATCATAGAGCATTTTCCAGACCTGGGGGGACCTAACGAGCCCACAGGTGGAACTTGGACTCCATTTGTTTGTCTTTTCTTTTATGGACCCAGCAAATGGCCGTCAAACCGTAGTAGGCAAGGTTTAGCAATGTTCCCAAACTCCAACTCCATGGTGTTCCTCGCTTCCATCTTTCCAATTGAGAAACTAGGAAGCTTGGGCTCAATCCCACAAGTGTTTATTAATAAGAGCTAGCATGTATAGAGCCTTTTAAAATTAGCAAAGCATTTTACATGCCATCTCCTATCTAAACCCAATTTTTTTACAGAAGAGAAAACTGAAGCCCAGGACGGTGGATTGACTTATCTAAGGTCACAAAGCCAGTAAGCAACAGAGATAGGATTTGAAACCTAGTCCTCTGACTTCAGAATCGGTGCTCTTTCCACTGATCTCCACAAGAACCCTGGGTAGGTGCTATTATGATCCCTATTTTATAGATGAGGAAACTGAGACTGAGAAAGGTTAAATGACTTGCCCAGGATCTCACCACTAGAAAGGGTTTGAGATCATTATTTGAACTCAGGTCTTCCAAAATCCAGGCGTACTCTGAATTCCCCCAGCAGCCTCTACCTTTGGGGATGATCTCTCACCACCTGAAGTGACAGTCAGATCCATCCAGAGGTGGGCCAGCACAGAGATCACCTACCACACAGTTCTTTAGTGTATTCCATTACCTTAGGAGCATATGTGTCTCCTTCTGGGTGGGCCCACAGGTCACAGATCATATCTGTTGAGCCTCCTGGATAGTGTTCATCCCTTCCAGCTATTCTCTAATCTGTGTGAGCCTGAGTTGGGAAAAGAGAAATGCAGAATGAATCCAGAGCTAATCAATTCATCAAGGACACAGGCCAGATGAAAATGAGCCTCCGGGTACACTGGGTTTGGGCTCCTAATTTTTATTGTGTTTTCAGACCTTTCAGGCAGTCTGATAAAGCCTAGGACTCCTTTGCAGAAGAACTGTATTAAATGCATAAAATAAGGAAAATTATTATATTGAAATGTTTTGTTGTTGTTGTTCAATCATTTCAGTGGTAAGACTCTTTGTGACCCCTTTGGGGGTTTTCTTGGCAAAAGCACTGGCATAGTTTGCCATTTCCTTCTTCAGCTCATTTTCCAGATGAGGAAACTGAGGCAAACAGGGTTAAGTGACTTGTCCAGGGCCACACAGCCACTAAGTGCCTGAGGCCAGATTTGAACTCAGGTCTTCCTGATTCCAGACCTGGCACTCTATCCACTAAGCCACCTAGTAGCCTCTTATATTGAAATAGTTATGCAATAATTAAAATAATAATTTCATGAACCTCATATCTAGCAGAAGTGATCAGGGCAAAACTTAGCAGAACTATGTGCTTAGCACATAGTAAGCACTTAAGAAATGCTGGTTGAGGGCAGCTGGGTGACTCAGTGGTTTGAGAACCAGGCCTAGAGATGGGAGGTCCTAGGTTCAAATCTGGCCTCAGACACTTCCCAGCTGTGTGACCCTGAGCAAGTCACTTGACCCCCATTGCCTAGCCCTTACCGCTCTTCTGCCTTAGAACCAAAACACAGTATTGATTCTAAGATGGAAGATGAGGGTTTAAAATTTAAAAAAAAAGAAATGCTGATTGACTGACTAACTAAAAGTCCCTACTATGTGCTAGAGAGTCCCTGTGCTAAGTGCTAGGACCACACACACCACCACCACCACCACACACACACACACACACACACACACGTTCACATCCAGATGTGAATGGGGTCCTGGTTCTGGTCCCTTCCTCCTCTCCTCTGCCCCTCCCCCCTCCTCTCTGGGCATCCATCCCTTCTGCCTCTGGCCATTCAGCTCTGCAATCAATAGTCCTGACTGCCAACCTCCCCTCCCCCTTTCCTCCTCACTACCGCCCTGCCCTTTCAGTCCCAAAATCCAGAGTTCTGGCCACCCGCCTTTGCCCACCCCTCCTTTGATCCTGTGCTCTGCTCCCTGCCTAACACGGTACCGTCACCAGAATGTCCCAGATGAAGCCTCCTCTCCACAGGCAGGGAGGCTTTAGACAGTACCATGGAAAACGTATGGCCACGGACCCTTCCAGAACCCCTAGAGCTGAGCTGGGAGCCAAGCTAACTAATCAGCTTCATACATGGCACATTGAGGAGACGGTGAAGCCCGACACCCGAGGAGGCTTTCGGTTGGAGAATGGAACTCAGAAAGCCGGGATGAAGAATTTAGAATTGAACCAAACTGGTAATAGGGAGCCTTTACAGGTTCTGGAGCTGGGAAGTCTCAGGACAAAAACAGGGCTTTAGGAAGAGTGATCTAGTAGCTGTTAACAAGGTTAAATGGAATAGGAAGAGACTAGGGGCAGCGAGAACAGTTAGCTGAGGTTTCAGAACAGATAAATACTTGCTTTTCCTCTCTTGGAAAATTGATCAGACATAATAGCCTGGGTGTTTTGTTTCTTTCTCTGGCTCTTCCAGCCAGCCAGAGGCTATAGAATCTAATTCTTTGAACTCTTTAGAGGAGGGTATTTATAAAATTCTCCAGAGGGCAAGGCAGGTTATTGAGAATCTGAGGAAATAGCCGGAGTCAAAGACCTCTGAACTTCTCCTGTTGAGGGGTGGGGGTGGGAGTGGGGGTTTCTTTTTTGCCTCTTGTAAGTCATTTCAGTCCCCGGACATCTATCTCCTTCGTCATCTGCAATAAGGGATCATCCCTGGCCCTCAGTGATCACTTATTTACTCAGGACCCTATCAAGGATATTTTCCCTTAAAGAGACTCGGCAAATTCATCTTTTTTATTTCATATTTCATATTAAATGCATGAGCACATTCCATGCATTATTAAACGTGGCAGTGATGGCATCCATTCATATCTAATAAAAATCTACCATTGCATAGCAGACAGGAACTGTACTGGCCTCTGTAAAAAATAGCAGCTCTCCCACAAAAAATGGCATTTGCTCAAGGGAATTGGAAAGGGAAGAGGCCATTTTAGAAGATTGGGTCATATTTCATGCGTCTCCGAAGCTGACTTTTTCTGGGCCACATTTTGTAGCACTCATTGAAACAGAAAGTTTGATCAAGAGTTTCGGAAGTCTGGCCCCTCAGTTTACTTTCTAGATGCAGGACTTGAATGTTTGTGGGGACCGAGTCCATTGGGGTGAGACACAACCCACCCACCCCTTCTCTTCCTCTCGGATTCTTGCCAGTGTTCTCCATCTCTGCCACGAGCCAGAGATCTTCATTTTGTGGGTTCCTGGGCAGCACTTGGGCTTCTCATCTATGATCTCTAATCTTGACACATGGTCAACTCACTTCTCCCACCATATGCTGTACATTTGCAACCGGATTTCCCAGGGACACCTCACCCTCAACATGTCTAAAACAGACCTTTCCTCTTGAGGGCGGGCCTTGCTGAGTCCCCTCCCCAGCACCTTCTCTACTATGTCCTAGAAATCTCTTCATCTCACTCTAGAAGCTGCTGATTCCTCTCTTGGATTACTTCTCCCAGTGGAACTAAGTCTACCCCTGCTGCCTCTCACTCTGATTGGCTGGTTCCTTCCTAAACTTCCATTTTAAGGAGGATGCCCAAGTCAACCAACTCTTTATTCTTCCTTTATTCCAGAGGCCAAACTGCTGACTCATCTGTGTAAGCCTTTCTCTACCATGCTCCTGGCATGGTGCTTTCTACCTCATTCTTGTGCCCCCCAACTCCTTTGGTGTGCTGCCTTTCCCCAAAGAATGTAAGCTGCTCAAAGGCAAAGAATGGCTTTCTTTTAGCTTGTCCTTGTACTTCAGGTGCTTAGCACTGGTATTTGTCAAACAATAAGCACTTAATAGATGCTTATTGACTTGAGGATCTCATGCTCTTTCCCCCCAAAATCTCCTCTTTTCCAAACTTCCTTGTTTCTGTTAAGAGCATCACTACTGAATTCTTCTGAGTTACCCAGGTTTGCCACTTAAGAATCATTCTCAACTCTTAACCCTCTCTCCCCAGACACATCCAATCCATTACCAAATACTGTTATTTCTACCCCAATAACATTTCTTGCATCCATTCCCTTCTCCCTACTAACACCCTAGTTCAAGCCCTAATCACATCTCTCTTGGATTATATCAATATTCTCTTTTCTGGGACACCTTCCAGCCAATCTCTCCCTCCCCCAACTTGTCTTCTATCCAACCAGGAAACCAATCATGTCAAAGCATGGGTCCAATGATGTCTCTCTCTCTCTCCAGAAGATTCAGTGGCTCCCTATTGCCTTTAGGATCAAATGCAAGCTCATCTATTTGACACTGAAAGTCCTTCACAATGGAGTCCCAGCCTTTATATCCAAACTAATTCCATATGACTCTCCTTCACATGGTAGATGTGCCAACCATATCAGCCAATTGCTCTTCCCCATACATAGCATTCCTTTTCCTGCTTTTGTCCAAGTTGTCCAATGTATCTGCCCTGCTCTCCCTTTTCCTCCCTCATCTCTTGGAGCCACTAACACTATTCAAGCTAACTCAAGGTCTGCCTCCTCTAAGAGGCCTTTCCTGATTCTCCCAATTATTAATGCCCCCTCCCAAAATGACCACCAATTTTACAGGTGTCTTAGATTGGTTTACTTGTGCACATATTGTCTCCTCCAATAGAACAGAAAATTCTTGAGGTCATTTTTAGCTTTGTATCCCCAGTACCTAGTATACCCAATCCAGTACCTGGCACAACGTAGAAGCTCTAGCAATGTTTGTTGAATGGAATCAAAATAAGTTGGTCCACCTCCTTGTCTGAACATACCTCTCCTAGATGATGTCATCCCTTACTCCCCACTACTTGTGCAGAGGGGAAGTACCAGAAATAAGCTACTGTCTACTGGTGCCCACCATGGCCTAACTCAATGAGGAAGAAGAAAATGAGAGGATTCAAAGAAGAGGCGACGAATATAAAGAGCTTTTGGCAGAACTTTGGTCACGTCAGGAAAGTGAAATATAGAATGAAAGCCTAAGTACGGTGGGGTTTATCACAGATTTTTCCAAAAAGAGAATCTATTGAGACACTAATGCATTGCTGGTGGAGTTGTGAACTGATCCAACCATTCTGGAGGGCAATTTGGAACTATGCCCAAAGGGCGTTAAAAGACTGTCTGCCCTTTGACCCAGCCATACCACTGCTGGGTTTGTACCCCAAAGAGATCATAAGGAAAAAGACTTGTACAAAAATATTTATAACTGCAATCTTTGTGGTGGCAAAAAAATTGGAAAATGAGAGGACACCTTTCAATTGTGGAATGGCTAAACAAATTTTGGTATCTGTTGGTGATGGAATACTATTGTGCTCAAAGGAATAATGAACTGGAGGGATTCCATGTGAACTGGAATGACCTCCAGGAATTGATGCAGAGTGAAAGGAGCAGATCCAGGAGAACATTGTACACAGAGACAGATACACTATGGCACAATCAAACATAACAGACTTCTCTACTAGCCCCAATGCCATGATTCAGGACAATTCTGAGGGACTTATGAGAAAGAACACTATCCACATCCAGAGAGAGAACTGTGGGAGCAGAAACAGAAGAAAAACACATGGGTCTATGGGAATATGATTGGGAATATTGACTTTAAAAGATTACTCTATTGCAAATATGAATAACATGGAAATAGGTTTTGAACAATGATACACGTAAAACCCAATGGGCCTGCTTATCAGCTCCAGGAGGGGAGAAGGAAGGGGAGGTGGGAAAGATCATGAATCATGTAACCATGGAAAAATATTCTAAATTAATTAAGAGTCTTTCAGATATAAAATATATAGAACAGAAAGAGGAGAGAAAGGAACTCAAGGAAAAGACTATAAAACTGACAAGAAGGATGAGGGCTTCAAGTACATCTGCTAGAATCTCTCTGACTCTTTCCCTGACTCTGTCAGCCTCTTTCTATCTCTCTGTCTCTCTGTCTCTCTCTCTGTCTCTCTGTCTCTGTCTCTCTCTCTGTCTCTCTCTGTCTCTCTCTCTCTGTCTCTCTCTCTCTCTCTCTCTCTCTCTCTCTCTCTCTCCCAAAAGCTGAGCTGCTGATAACTTCTTGATGTGTATAAATGAAAGGAACCAAAGGTGCGAAATTCTCTACTGAGTCCAATTCTCACCAATAAGGAGAAACTGGTTGCTAGGGAAGCAATGATAGCAACTTGAGGAGAAAGTAACCACTCCATCTTCCAGTTGTGGGAGAAGTCCAGGGAAAGTATGTCATGCATCCTACATTAGGGGAGGGCAGATTTCAGAGAGTTCAGGGGAAGAATGGATAGGATCCGCAAGTTTTCAAGGCAAGTCAGATCATTTGGGATGGGAAATTCTCAAGAATCATGTTATGATTAAGAAATTATTCAGATAAGAAGGAAAATGGGGAGTTGTCTACAGAGATGAATCAATATGAATGCCCAAGGAAGGTTATGTGGCTCCCTACAAGCTCTATTTAGCATTTTAAACCCTTCCCTATTTGGCTCCTGCCTATCTTTCAACACTAATTTCATGTTGCTCACTCTCATGTACTCTAAATTCTGGCAAAACTAGCCTACTGGCTATTCCTCATACAGGATATTTCATTCTTGCTCCCATACCTTTGCACAGGCTGTTCCTCATTCCTGGAATGCCTTCCTTGCTCCTCTTCATCTCTTGGAATCCCTGACTTACTTCAAGTCTCAGATCAGGTGCTGTGTCACTTTTTTGTTGTTCGGATGGCATCACTGGGTGATGAATTGACTTGCACCTGAATTGTATTTATGTGTGGCAGAGTTGAACAAAGTCCTTGGCTTTTGAGAAAGTCCACTTTCTCCTGCAGAGTCTGTTAAACTGGAAAAAACCCAGAACTATTAAATAGGCAGAAAAACCACTCTAATTATGGATAGGAGTTCAGTGCTAAATTAGGCCTCCTCGCAGAGCTGTGCACTATAAACCCACACAGAGTCCCAGACTCTGGCAGCTCTGGTCACTGAACTCCTAGGAAGACCCCCGTGCGAGATGACAAGTCCAAGAACAAAAGAATTTGGGGTTCCTATATATCATTTGGGGAACCCAGGGACAGGGAAAGATGATTGATTGGCATTACCCTGGCTACAAGGAAATGGGAGTGTTCAACCTATACTGACAGGATATAATCAAGCTTGGGAAAGGAACCATAGCTAGAAGCTAGGGAAGGGGCTATTTACAAGGATACTAAAGGGCAGTCCCTGCACAGGTGTAGGTCTTCTTGGTAAAGGGTCTCTGATATGATGGGAGAAACTACTGGGATAAAAGGATATTTTCCTCATTTGATTAAAATCCATTAAATATCTTAAGGCCTATTGTTCAGTCTGAAACTGCTAGTCTGAGATTCCCTTCAGAGTGGGATTGGGTCTCCAGTTTACAAGCTAGTCCTAAAACTTGGGTTTCATCAGATCTTACTAGGCTACAAGTTTGGGGGTTTCTAGATTCCAAATTGACAAGTCTTTGAAGTCCAGCAGTGGCAGGACCAAATTCAAGACTTCATGGCTCTTGGAACAAACTTCATGGCCCATTCTGCCAGGGAATATCTTCACATGCTTGGGTACACATCCCCACAACTAACTGATAGGTTTGAGGCCTGATTGTTACCTTCAACCTGGCTTAGCCTGCTTGCTGAGAAGGTTTTATGGGATATGGCCATTGCACATGCTACAGCTTCTTGGAGCCACAGGTGAAAGTTGGGTGAAAAGTGGGTACAAAAGGTGGATGGGCAGCCTTGAAAAGGGCTTAGTGAGCTCTTCCCCCCCCCCCCAAGAGGTGCTAATACTCCCAGAACACCCCATATACCCCTTACCCTACATCTCCTACCTAATACCTTTCCCAATCCCCCCAGTTGTTAGTTTCCACTCCTGCCCCCAACCCAGGAGAGGAGAACTTCAGCCACTCTTGTGATTCTATTTTTCAATTGATCCCTGCCCTCAAGAAGCTTAAGTTCTATCGTGAAGGTACCATAAGGATAAATTAAAGAGGGAGGGATCACTTGAAGGGAGCCAAGGATTCTATGGGGTAGAAGTCAAAGAAGATAGCCCATCCTAGGTAAGGCAGACCACCTATATCCGTGATGGAGAACCTATGGCACAGATGCCAAAGATGGCACTCAGAAATCTCTCTGTGGACATGCGTGCCATGGCTGTCCAAAGTTAGTTACTAGAAAGGCAGAGGGAGTCAGGTGGAGCTGCTCTCTTGCCCCACTGTCCAGCAGCCCAATGGAACTGAGCAGAGCACTGGGGCTACTCCCTTTCCTTTCTCTCACACCTGTCTGGGGAAAATGAGGGGCACTCAGTCTCTGGTGGGGCAAGGCACAGCACCCAATCTGGTGGAGGGCGGGGTATGTGGTGTCTAAAAGGTTATAAAAGGTTCATCATCACTGGCCATATATGGCCATATATACCATCACTTTCATATATGAAAGAGGAAATGGAATATCAGTTGGAGGAATAGCTAAGAGTAACCAGTTTGGCCATATTGTGGAGTATGTGAAAGGAGTGAGGGAAACTAAGCCTAGAAAGGTTGGTTAGGGACCAAACTGTAGATCTGCCAATGCCAAACTAAAGAGTTCTTAGTAGGGGCAATAGGGAACCAGGGACGATTCTTTTTTTTTTTTATAATTTTTTAAAAAAAATTTTTTAAACCCTTAACTTCTGTGTATTGACTTATAGGTGGAGGATTGATAAGGGTAGGCAATGGGGGTCAAGTGACTTGCCCAGGGTCACACAGCTGGGAAGTGTCTGAGGCCGGATTTGAACCTAGGACCTCCCATATCTAGACCTGACTCTCAATCCACTGAGCTACCCAGCTGCCCCCGAGGGACGATTCTTAAGTAAAGGAGTGCCCTGGGATTTACTGAACACCAATCTATGGGATGCCCTCCTTTCTTGAACAGAGTTCTCTATCTCTTCTGTGGATCTGGTACTCTCCTGGTATTCTGGTATACTCCAAATGTTCCATCGTTTCTCTAGCACCAGCCAGTTTCAATACTCACTGCTTTACCAGCTTCTCTGACATCTCATCACACCACTTCTCTGTTCATAGGCTCCTCTTGGGGGGTCACTGTTCCCCCTGCCCAGCCATCTGAAGCCTGAAGCCTCTCTGGGCCAGGCTGCCCAAAGAAACAGGCCTTCTCAGACCTGATCTGCTCTCTGTTTGCAGGCCATTCCCTCCTCTGCCACTCTCCCAACTCAGCCCATCTAAGACTCATTAAGAAAAGGCCAAGAGCTCTCCATCACTGAGAAGGAGGCTCCGGCAAACTCAATGGCAGTGTTCCAGATCCCCCTGGCCCCAAATCCCAAACAAGTTGAGCAGTAAAGGAAATCTGCCAGTGCCCCAGCTGTGGTCCAAGCCCAGGACTTCCATTGTCAACATACACTTCCTCTGTGCCCTGGAGCCAATCCCAAACTAGTGCACCTGGGCACAGGCTGCCTGCCCCCAAACTGCCCCAAGGCCCTGGTGATTTCGGAATTGGACCCAAACTGAGGCAGGTAGGTGGGGTGAGGACAGGTGGAAATAGGGAGGTGGCTGACTTCCCTCCAAGAAGCCTGTTTTCCTTGTCTGGCAGCCCTGTCGCTATAATGATGTTACACCAGCAGATGGCAGTAGTGTCAACGCTAAAGACCCCAGGGCTGGCCCCGGGGAACGTAATGGCGGCTGCCAAACCCCGAATCAAAAACCCCAGCCCCCCAACCTCCAGTCAGCCAGAACGTGCCCTTGGAACGTCGGAGGGGCTAAGATGCCACGGGGTGAGGCCAGGAGCAAGAGGCCTAATCAGGCCGCACAGTCCCGAGTCAAGGGCAGCGCGCGGGCGGGGTCCTCCCGCCCACAGCCGCAGCCCACCGCAGTCTCTGCGGCTGGAGCTACAAAATGGAGGCTGGCCCCACGTGACCGGCTGGCAAAGGAGTGTCCCTGGGGGAAAAACAAAGCGATCTTCCCGCCGTACCCCCTCCCCCCACACACACATACATAATGCTGTCAGGCCGGCGGTCAAAGCGAATTACTTTGCCTTTTCTTTAATGGCAGAAAAGTACCTTTTTGAATTTCCAGGAAAGTGACCCGGGGCCCTTCCTCTCCCCCCACCCTGTGACTAAGCAGCCATGTTGTGCTGGTATCGGGATGGCTGACCCCACTCGGCAAAGGCGGGGGCGTGCTGCAATGACACATCATGGACACCAGATGGTGCTGTGCCCACAGAATTGGCGCTCTTCCTTCCCCTCCTCCCCCGCCTCCTGCCAGCTTGGCGCCCTGGCTCCCACCTAAGCCGCCCTGGTACCGCAGGGGCGGGAAGAGAAGGCCTGGATTGGGCGGGGGCGCGGTGGACCCGCTTTAGGCTGCCCAGGTGAGAGACCTAGGCCAAAAACCAAAGCTAGCTAAAGCTGGAAGGGGGCAAAATGAGGAGATCCCAGGACACCCCAAATGAGAGGAGGGTTCAGAAGGGGAAGTGGCCCTAACTGAGTCTGAGACCATGTGGCCCACCCTCCCTAAAGCTTCATGCTCCACTCCCTCCTTTGGGCCTCTGCCCTTCTCATCTTCCTTACCATCATTTCTGCTCAGAGAAAATGCTTAGGGGTATTCCTGGGGAACAGGTGGCTCTTGAGTGTTGGAGATGACATCAGGACCCACTATACCCCACCCCATTTGACAGGTGAGGAAACTGAGGCCCAGAGGAGTTAAGCGACTTGGACCCATTTCTTTTTATTTCAGATCCAGTAGTCAGAACACTAGATTTAGGGTCAGAAGATCCGGGTTCAAATTCTGCCTCTGCTACCTAGGTGACCTTGGGCAGTTTACTTTAGCCTCTGGGTCTCTTTGGAAAGAGAAGGCTGGATTAGATGACCTCTAAAGTCTCTCCCAGCTCCCGATCTAGCTATGATCTTACAATATTCCACATGTCCATGCATCTGATTCCCAAGTGCATTTCTCCATTCCCATTCTCTTTCCTGGCCCAAAAAACCACTAATGCCCAGCTAGACAAGGTCACCTGGCAGCAGCATGGACTTCAAACAACATGTCAAAGATTGTAATCAAATCAACACTGCCATTATTTGGGGAATGGATGTGCCAAATGACTCCTCCACTCAAATGCCCCTGTGACTTCCTAGAACAAAACACCCCTCCCTGGCCACCACTTTCTTATATGTTGTCTCCTATTAGAGTGGAAGCTCCCAGAAGGCAGGGACTGCATCCCCAACACCTGGCACAATGCTTGGCCCAAGGTAAGCTCTTGCTAAATGCTTTTCATTCATTCATTCTTCCCTAAACCCCCCCCCCCTTCCCATCTTCCCACTCTCTGATGAGGGCAACACCATCCTTCCACTCAATTAATTCTCAGCTCCTCACTCTCCCTCACCAACCAGATGTGAGCAGTGGCCAAGTCTCGTTAACTTTGTCGGGTGCTCCTACAGCATCTCTCACATCTGTCCCCTTCTCTCCATTCACACAGCAATTGCCTAAGTCAAACCCAGATGGCCTCAGTCCCTGGCTTCCTAACTGGTCTCCCTGCTTCCCAGTTTCAGCCCTCTCCAAGCTGTCCTCAGCAGAGTTTTCAAAAGAACCTGCTTAATGAAGTCCTCTATGTCACTCCCCTCTCCCAAAACCTTCAGTGCCTCCCTATTGCCTCTGGGAGGAAATGGAAACTCTTAACCCTGTTCTTTATGGCTCCTTATGGTCTAGCTCCCATCTACCTATCCTGGTTCAGTTTATGCTTTTTCCCTTCATCCAATCTATATTCCAACCTTACTGAATTAACTCTTTCTCATTCTCCCCAAGCCCTGTCCCAGCTCTACATTCTCCCAAGCCACTGCCATATTCCTACCACATCTTTCCTGATGAATTCCTTCACTTGATCTCCTCCTTAATGACTTTTCTCCTCCCATTCCCTTCCCAGCTAGATCCTCTCTCTCTCCACAGCTCTCAGGCAAAGCCCCTCCCTCAATTACATGAGTCAAGGTTGGACAGGACCTGGCCCTCCTCTTGGAAACCGAAGATGTAGAAGGCTATACTTTTGTACAGAGGAATAAAGGAGAACAGCATCCATAGAAGATGTGCTCTATGGGGTACCTCTCTACCCGACCACAGATCTAAGCCTTCACTTCCTCCAGAGAGATGCAGGAGGATGGAGATAGAACTCTAGGTCATCTAAAATGAGAAACAGGAAGTCAAGAAACCAAAGGGTCAGTGTGAAAGCAAAGGAAAAGTCAGTGTTGGAGGGGCTAGGGAAAGACAGGCATTCTAATATGCTGTTAGCAGAACTGGGAATTGGTCCAACCATTCCAGAAAATTACTTGCAATTATGTGAAGAAAGTGACTTAGGTATCCATATCATTTGGTCAAGAGATCCCAGTACTAGTCATCTACACTAAGGAAGTCAAGGACAGAAAAAAGGTCACCCGTTTATACAGTTAATATATTATTTATGGTGGCACCTTTGTGGCAGCAATTTGTTTTTAAAACAATGATGTTATTCTAACATGATTTGTTCTTGATAAAGCCATGCTAGTGCTTGGTGATCATTGCTTCCTTTTCTCCATTTTCACCACCTATCATTTTATTTGTTTTGTTTTGTTTTGTTTTTTAAACCCTTAACTTCTATGTATTGGCTCCTAGGTGGAAGAGTGGTAAGGGTGGGCAATGGGGGTCAAGTGACTTGCCCAGGGTCACACAGCTGGGAAGTGTCTGAGGCCAGATTGGAACCCAGGACCTCCTGTCTCTAGGCCTGACTCTCAATCCAGCTGCCCCACCACCTATCATTTTAATTAAAACTTCTTGAGTTTTGTCAGCAATCAGAGCCAAGCTCACTGGTCCAGAGTAGGCAGACTCCATTCCCTCCTCTTGTAAAACTAGCACAACATTTGCCCTCATCCAATCCTCTGGTCCTTTTCCCATTAACCACACACAGTCTTTGAAAGGCCTCTGAGAGTGACTCAGCAATCACCATTTTCTAGTTCATTCAGTACCTTAAGATACAGTTCACCTAGGACAGGTACTTGACTCTATCAAAGTTAGTGACATGCTCTCTTCCTATTTATACTAGATGGTGGCTCCCTATTAGCCATTTTCTGGCTATCTCTTGTTCCAAAGAACATTCTACTTGACAGGTAAGATAGAACTGATCAGCTTTACTTACTCTCTGTTGTCACTTCTCATTGTCCCATCCACCCTCAGCACAAGCTGGATTGTTGGTATGGGTACAAGTGCCAGGAGAACTGGCTCTGACCCCTCCTTGCCCTTCTTGGAGCTCCTTAATGAAACCATCTCAAGGCAATTTGCATTTTTCCCAATGAAATCAATCTTTTCTTTTTTCTTCTAAGTTCTTTTAGTATTTTCTTATTCTTATATCATAGCCATTCCAGATACTCAAGATATCTAGGGAACATAACTAGGAAGGACCAAGAGTCATTCCCCAGTGGATAAGTGGTAAAGGGATAGAAATAATCCCCAAAAGAAACATTGCAAACCATTAACAATCATACCAAAGACTGCGCCAAATTACTAATAATAAGAGCAATGTAAATCAGAACAACTCGGTGGTTTCATATCACACCCAGAAAATTGGCAAACATGACAACAGATGGAGTCAATGTTGGAGGAGCTATGGAAAGACAGGCATTCCAATCCACTGGGAATTATAGAGCTGTGAATTGGTCCTACTCTTCTGGAAAGTAGTTTGTAATTATGTGCAGAAAATGACTAACGCGTCCATATCATTTGACCCAGAGATCCCAGTAACAGTCATACACCCCAGGGAAGTCAAAGACAGAAAAAAGATCCCATGTATGCCAAGATATTTATAGTAGCACTTTTTGTGGTAGCAAAGAACTGGGAACAAAATCAATGCCCGTTATTGGAAAATGGCTAAAAAAGTGTGGTTTGTGAACATAATACTATGCTATGAGAAAATTATATGTGTGAAGAATTCAGAGAAGCATGGGGGCGTTTTTATGAACTGATGCAGAGTGAAGTAAGCAGAACCAGGGGGACAATTACACAACAGACTATAACAATGTAAACAGAAAGAAGTGAAAAAATGAAATTGACCCAATGTAATTGTGTAGTGATCATAAGAAAATGTACTTTTCTCCTTTGCAGAAGTGGGGGACTATGGGTTGAGATATTTCATAACTGCTTTTTTCTTTTTAAATATTTGTTACAATAGATGGATCACTGAATAGGGGGAAAAGGGGACATAATTGGGAATGGCTGTGCTGAAAAATGAAAAACATCAGAAGTAAAACAAAATAGTTTTCAGTTTTATTGATGTATTTCATGATAATATCACAGTTATACCACCCCTCAAAGTAAGCCTTCCTGTGGAACAGAGGAAAAAGCAACCAAGCAAAGCCAACCTACCCGTTGACCACATTTGCCATATTCTATACCAGCACTCTATCCAAAGAGGAGAGGAGAGGAATTTGAATAATTCCATCCAGGTGTCCTGTGGGAAGACAGAGGGCAAAGAAAGACAAGTGGGGAGAGAAAAGAGGTACCACTTTGACCCCAAGGCTGAATGAAAGGTGCCGACACCACAAAGAGACATGCATGATGAAGCTGGGGAAGCAGGGACTGACTCATCAGTGGTGGAAAACAGTCTCCCTGAAGGGATACAGGCAGGGAAGGTCCATTCCTCTTATTCCTTGAGAGACTCTCCAGTGAAAAGGCAAGGGACAAGAAATGCCAATATACCAAAGAAGATTTGTCTTTGCTTATTTTTTGTTCAGAAAGTGAATTTTCAAAGCAATGGAAGCACTCAGACACCGACATTGGCACTGAGGTGTGCTTTTGAGCAGTAAACAGAGTCAGAGACTCCCGAGTAGTTGCTCCATATGGACCAGCAGCTAGAGAACTGGTCCCCAGGGGAAAGCGATGAGTGCCATCTGCTAGAGAGTGTCAGAACTGGGGAAGTCAGCAAAGGAGCTGAGAAGAGAGAGCTTCGGATGAGGGAGCAGTGACTGGTGGCTCCTAGGGAGAGCTGTCTAAAGAAAAAAAAGACAGCATGGTATCCCCAAAGGGTCCCTGGCAAAGAGATTCTGGAGGGAAACACCAAAGTGGAAATGCTAACCCCAGTCCAGCAGTCTGCTGGGCCCCTACCCAGGGCAGCACCAGAAGTCAGGGTCACTGCAGGGAGGGCTGCCCACTGAGGACCTTGCCACTTTCTAGGGGCTCAGAGGCTCTCATACAAATAGATATTGGCCTTTATATAGTGCCCGAGTGTTTGCCTAGCGCTTGACATATTATTTTTCTCTCATCCGAGCTTCACAACAACCCTGTGAAGGAGGTATTATGGGCATTGTTATCTTCATTTTTCAAATAGGGAAACTAAGGCAAAGAGCAGCAAAGCTAAGTGCCCATCCTTACACAGTTCATAACTGTCCTGAGTGGGATTCGAACCCATGTCTTTCTGATCCCCATGACCAGCACTCTAAAAACACACATTTCTGCTTTGAGTCTCCTGAGGTTGAGGAGAACTGTTAGTTTTACCCCTTGGGATTGATATGAAAGATAGGAAAGCTCTGAGGTTCCACCTTGGTAGAGACAATACACCAGAGAAGTGGCAGGTCCCCAAATACCACCCCACCCCCGTTTGCTGTCGGGGAGAAAGAGCCTCTGACACCAGGTTTATGGAGCCATACAGTACAGAAGAACAAAACATTCTCCCATCAATAAGGATTGGGCACCGTGCCAGACTGAAGAAGGAAAAAACAACAGTGGGCAAGCATATTGGGCCTCCAGCTTATCAGGGAAACACACGAGTTGGGCCTAATGCAGCAAAAGCTGAAAAGAGAGTTACATTTCATTTCCTTTCATTTCATATAATTAATTTAATAGCTGGCATTTATGCAGTACTTCAGGGTGTGTACAGAGCTTTACATACATTATCTCATTTGCACCTCGCTAAAACCTGGAAGAGGGAGGGAAGAGGCAGGGGGAGAGACAGGTGCTATTGGGCCCCCTCCTCTGAATCCCCAGGAAGACACAGAAAACTGCAAGGAGCCTTGGGAGTGTGTTATTTTAGAGAGAAAGAAAGCAAGGCCCAGAGAGGTTATGAGGCTCATCCGGGGCCACACAGCTAGTCTCAAGCATATCAGGGATTCAAAATCAAGACCTCTGACTCCAAAAAACATGGAATGAATGCCCTCTCAGCAACCTTCTCTCATTAGACTGTGAGCTCCTTGACAGGAGCAACTGGTTTTGGCTGGGTTTTGCCTTTGGAATCCCAGCCCTTGGCACAGTGCCTATGGTCTTAAAGCAGGCCCTTTAAAAAATACTTGTTCACTTGACTTGTTGGCTTGACTTGACTTGACTTACAGCCTGTAGAGAGACTCCAGAGAATGGGGTCTGGACTTGAGATTTCACTGGAACTCCTAGGGGAGGAAACTTCCTTTCCCAAATCCCATCAGCTCCTTCTCTGTGATTTCTAGTCTCAGGAGAACTGCCTAGCCCAGAGGTGTCCACCATAGGTTGCTGACCACAGGCCACATAAGGCCCACGACACTCCCCAGTCCATCTTGGGCCAGATTCAAATGTCGCTGAGAAATGTTTAACTTGGAAATAAATCAAAGTACAAGAGAATTTAAATAATATGACATTCAATATATGATCCCTCGGGAATCCTAATGTATGGTTTAGTTGTCCCCACTTCTATCTGAGTTGAACACCACTGGCCTAAGAGGCTGAAAGCTTGTGACTTACCCAAGGTCACACAGTCAATATGTGTTGGGGGTAGACTTGAATCTAGAAAATACTTCTGGAGTCCAGAATTGCCCATGGTGTGCTGGGAAATAGACTAGTTTTGAAGTCAGAAGATCTGGGGCTCAAATCCAGACTCTGCCATTTCTTAACTGTCTGACCTTGGGCAAGACACTTAACTTCCCTGGGCCTCGGGTCCTCATTCATAGAATGAGTTGAACTTGATGGACTGGCACTAAGGTCCCAACTTTAGGTCTTCTGGTTATCTTTTTTTTTCTTTCATCACGTTGAATTTGTCCCAGCCCCTGTCTCCAGTGGTTTCTATATTGACCTATCTCTGAGCCCCAGACCTGGAGTCAGAAAGGCTCATCTTCCAGAGTTAAAATCTGACCTCAGGCACTTACTGGTTGTGTGACTGTGGGCAAGTCACTTAACTCTGTCTCAGTTTCCTCATCTGTAAAAAAATGAGCTGGAGAAGGAAATGGCAAACCACTCCAGAATCTTTACCAAGAAAACCCCAAACGGGGTCACAAAGTATGGGACTCAATTGAAACAAATGAACAACAAATACCTTGGAAGAACTAAAGCTCTCCTGCTAGTCCGGTCTCTTAAAAGCTGCTTCTCTTCTAATGGCCACCAGCACTCATCCATCCATGCTTAGCCTTCTCAAGAGTCTCCTCCTGAAGGCCAGGAAAAGAGAGTCCAAAATAGGCCACTGGGCCAGGCCCTACTTTGGCCTCATCTCCCAGAAGCCAGGGCACCACTCGGGTTTGCCACACAGTTCTTATTTTTTGTCTCTTGGCCCTCCATCACCCCTAGCGCTGGTGGGAGAGCTTCCTTGGCGGAGAAGAATTGTCTCTCCCCTTCCCTGCCTCCAATAAGAGGCAAGATGAGGGGAGCATTCCTCTCCTACTCACAGCCGCTCCATCGTTTCTAGGTCAACACCTTTTCCAAGCTGTTCCGAGCTCAAATCAGGTCTTCACCCTCTCAAATGCCACCATGTTGCATCTGGACATACTTTCCCCCTCAATCGAGCCTTTGTCTTGCTTGCTCCTTTTCCTGGCTGCCCTCCATCGAATTTGGCTGGCCTAACAGAAACCCATGGATTCCCCTCCCCATTTGCCAGCCAAAGAAGTATTTCCCAGCCACCCCTCCCCCTGGCCCCCAAAAAGAATGCTTTTGGCCTAGGATGCTGTGAGAGTAGGCCTGGTGAGAACCCAAGTTTCACGTTCTGTTTCAGAATGGAGATCTCTACTCTGTTAGAGCCGGAAGGGACCTCAGAGATCAGAAGCCCAGAGAAGGGAAAGAGACTTATCTTATTATTCATTCCTTTCCAAATTAATCTGCTCTTGGGCTGCTTCACAAAGGAAAATGTTCTTGCAGGTGAAAGCACATTTGGATATCAATTAGGTCGGTGGCAGATAACTTCGTGCCGGAGGTAATTGGTAAACTCATAGAGCTGGAAGGACCTGAAGGGATCATCTGGTCCGAGCCCCCAAACACTTTCTTCTAGACAAATGCTATGATTCTCTGTGACAGGTTCAACAAAGCCCAATCTGGGAGAAGAGAGAGGGAGACACCGAAGCTGTAACTAGCCATGACTGCACCTGGGACAAAGTCCATTGGGGGGCGGTGACCCAAAAGCCAACCAAGGCAGATGTAGTCATGCCTGTCCCCCAGAGAGTCCGGCACTCATAGGAGAATGGAGAATGGGAAGGGGGCCAAGAAAAGAGATGCCACAGTGGCGGGAACATGGCGGGGGGGAGGGGAGGGCGCGTCCAGAGTCGGTTGTATTCCATGGCACCAGAAAACCTCCAGATGAGGCAAGAGGGTGATAGTTGCCATGGTAGGGGCAAGTGTGCCCTGACTCGTTTGCTCAAACCCTCTTCGTCCGGTGCTAGTTCTGGCTCTGCCAAAGACTGGTAGACAGGGCTAAGTAAAAAGGAGACCCATGTCTAGTACTTGGCTTCCCAGCCCTGCTACTTAATCCCCAACCCAGAAATGGGGGACCGTTAAAAAATGCTTTCAAATATGGCAGAAGGACTAAAACCAATCCTTATGGCAGGATAGTCTGTCCCACCCCAGCACTTTTCCCATGACCAGGGTAACATGTTTGGCAGGGCCCTGCTGATAGGAAAGGTGGCCATCCAAGCTTGAGCACAGACCGAATCCTTTCCCAGTCCTTGACCTTGATCTGCCCCCTCTCCAACCAGACAGCTGCTTGGCATCATTGAGTATGCCCAGAATCCTAGAATGCTGGAGCGAGAAGGGCCCTTTAGAACCGAGGATCATCTAGTCCAATCCCTGCATTTTACAGGTGAGGAAACTGAGACCTGAAAAGGAAAAGGGATTTGTCCAAGGGTATGCAAGTGCTTCTGGGTAGAGTTGGAACTATATTCCGGACCTCCAGCCTCTTCATCCAGATCCCTCTCCTCTGTGCCATGCTGAAACTTGAGTTGAAGCGAGACAAACTCACCCTCGAGTTCCAGCCCACAGAATTGGTCAAGTATGCAGGCTCCATCTACCATGTGTTTCCCATCACTCACAGCTCCTCCTAGGAGCACCCACAGCCATTCCCAGAAACATCTGCAAGCCCCCCAGGAAGAGAGCAGGTTGGTGATGGGAGGCAGGCCAGGGTGGTAGATGGAGCGCCAGACTTGGAGTTGGGAGCTCAGTATCAGATGCTTGGTACTAGGTAAGTCATAACTTCTTGGAGCCTTGATCTCCTCATCTGTAAAATGGAGATCCTGGTAGGATCTGTTTCACAGGGTTCTTGTGAGGAAAACTCTTGAAGAATTGAAGCACTATAGAGATGGGAGTTAGGATAATCACAGACCTACAGATGGCTCATCTGGTCCTAAGGGTCACCTTCATTTCTTTCCTAAGAAATCTTTTCAGGTACTCCTTTACAAAGATGGGTTCTACCTTCCTCCTGCCCCTAATCTCACAACTGGTTGAGGAGCTCAAATGGAAGAAGGGAGCCTGAAGGCAAACATGATGTATCCGTGGCAGGGTTGGGGTGGCCCGTTTGGGCCCAGTTTGACTGACTAACTTTCTGTGTTTTCATCAGTTTAGGGGAATTCCCATTGTGCAAACTCCTTCCATTTCCTCTGTGATTTGGAGACTGACTTAGTTGGCTGGCAGCACCGAGACACAAAATCACTTTTCGGTACGGAGGAAGAGCACTGGATTGGGAATTAGAGGGCCTGGGCTCTTATCCCCGCATTGCCTCTCCTCGACATCCTACCCCTGCAACCTCGGGGAAATCACCTCCCCCTACAAAGGCTTCAACTGCCTCATCAATGAGATGACCCCTGAGATCACTTCCAGCTCTGGGTTTATGGTGCCATGACCTGCTCGGTAGGCCAGCAGATGCTAGGTCTAGAAGTGCAAGGGGACCGCAAAGGTCATCTAGTCTAAAGCCCTCATTTTACAGATTGGGAAACTGAGGTGTCAGAAGCCAGATTGGAACTTCCCGATTCCCAAGGCCAGCTTTCCATCTATTATATGCCAATGACATTGTCAAGCTCTAGAGTCAAGAGAGGCCCAAGGTCATATCCTACCATCCAGACTTATGGGCCTGGCTGTGTAACAGGGGGCAAGTCACTTAACCTCTCTGTGCATCCAATCCATTTCCTCAGCTCGAAAGTGAGGGTTATATTGGTACTTACCACCCAAGGTTGTTATGCACCTCCAATGGAATTTAAAACCTCAGAGAGTGACCCAGAGCACCGAGAAGTTAAATCACTTGCTAGGGGGCACAGCCAGTGGGTGGCCACGGTGGATCTTAAATCCACGTCTTCTGGGCTCCCTGGCCAGCCACTCCACCAAGGTGCCTCGGTGCGTCCCATCACTAGCCCACTCTCTTCCTCATTCCTGAGTGGATTCAGGGTGCTCTGACCAAGGCCTTTTTCTGATCTGCTCCTTCCACATGATTCTCCCAGCCACCTTTTGTCATAGAAGCCCTGCATTCAGCACCTCTGAGATTACAGACTACTTCCGGCTCCATTCACACTAGAAGGTAGTCTGTGCATGGCATATTAACTTAGTCATTTCACAGATGAGAAAACTGAGGCTCAGAGAACTTTGAGAACTTGCCCAGAGCCATAGGGTCAATGATCTCAAGCTGCAAGGGACCTTAGAAGCCATCTAGTCCAACTTCCTCATTTTCCATATGAGAAAGTGACTTCCAGAGGCAGCTGGGTGGCTCAGTGGATTGAGAGCCAGGCCTAGAGATGGAAGGTCCTGGGTTCAGATGTGGCCTCAGACACTTCCCAGCTGTATGACCCTGGGCAAGTCACTTGACCCCCATTGTCCACCCTTACCACTCTTCTACCTTGGAACCAATACAGTGTACTGATTCTAAGATGGAAGGGGAGGGTTTAAAAAAAAAAAAAGAAAATGACTTCCCCAGGGTCACAGAACCAGTGAGTGACAGAGGTACCATTTAGGCCCAGCTTTCTGGCCTTCGAATCACTATTCTTTTTCTTCTCCCACAGCCAAGCTTCCTTCTCATTTGTGTTTTGTTCAAAGTCTCAAACAGAGAAGTCTCCATGCCATGTGGGCATGCAAAGTCTCTCCACTCAGCCACATTGACAATAGTAATTTATAGTTTGGGAGAGCTGCCTTGGGCCTCAACAGGTTAAGGGACTTGCCCAAGGTCACCCAGTCAGTATGTGTCAGAGCAGGATTGGAAGGGGGCTCCCAGGCCCTCCTGCTGTCTGTCTCTCTGTGTGATGTCTCCCAGCAACTGCCACTTGGGAATATTCTCTCCTTTTCTAGAAGCTTTTTCCTAGCGGGGAGGGGGGAAGAGTTACTAATTCAATTAAAATGTTGAGCCGATAGGGATGGCTTTCTCTCTATTACTGCTATCAGAGTGTGACAGAAATATTTTCCTAAGTGAAAAAGAGAGAGACAGAGAGACAGAGACAGACAGAGACAGACATCCACACAGTCTCCTTTTGGGGAGAATCTATTTCAAGCCCTCTCTGCAGCAGCTTCTTTCCAGCGAGTGAGCCAGCAACAGCAGAAATCCAAAGCGGGCACCTGGGAATGCTTGATTAATGTGTCCTTGTATTGTAAAGCGAGGGGCCCCAGAGCCCTCTTCCGATGGCTTCCCCCGCTTTCTGGTGTCAGCCAGCCCCAAGCTCCTTATGGTGAGCAGAAGCAAAATTCCCCGGGTGAAGCAGGCCTCGAGTCTTGGTGCCACCTCCAGCATCCCCAGAAGGTGCCAAGGAGGTGGGGGGGGTCTGCATTAACCATTCACTACTAATTCGTATACATGAGCAGTTACAAAGCACTGCCTGAGTCCAAATGGTAGAATATTCTCTGCTAGGGCCTGAAGCTGTCGCCATCACTCTGGGTACCAGATGTTGAGCCGGGTCTATGCTGCCAGGTTTCTCCAAGGCAGCCCATTCTCCTTTTGGATGGCTCTAATCATCGGCAAGTTTCTCCTGCCATCAAGTCCTCAATCTGCCTCTCTGCAGCTTCCAACCCATTATTCCTGCTTTGGCCCTCTGGGGCCAAGCAGAACAAATTGAATCCGTCTTCCACAGACAGCTCTTGAGCTATTTATTTGGAGACAGTCATGAGGCCTGCTTTCCCCCCTCCCTCCTTCTCTCCCCACAGTCTTCTCTTTTGGGGGCTAAATATCTGCAGTGCCTTCAACTGCTTCACAGACTTTCAGAGCTCTGGCTGCCCTTCCCCTGACACTCTCCAGCTTAGCACCATTCTTCCTCAAAGTGGGCATCCAGAACCGAGACCTATACCCCTCCCTCAGGGAGAAAGCCCTGGATTCGAAGTCCTGGGTACCAGTCCCAGGCTGGCAACTTACTAGCCGAGTGAGCCCACTCCATCTCTCTAGCCCTGTTGCCTCCTCTGGAAGTCACGGGGTAGAGGTGGACCCAAATGGCCCATCCAGTTCAGATTCTATGGACGTGGTCTGACTAGGGCAGAGGGCAGCAGGATTGTCATTTCCTTTGTCCTGGAAGGTGTGCCTCCCTTCATGCAGCCCATCTCACTTTGGCTGCCACATCACAGGGATGACACAGAGCTTCTGGTCCACTAAAACCCCCAGATCTCTTTCAGACAAACTGGCGGCCAGCCTGACGACCCTGATTTTTCTGAACCAAAGTATATGCCTCTTAAATTCTGTCTTCACACTTTCAGCCTCCTGAGAGCCTTGGGGATCTCCATTCTGACGTCTAACATATTAGTTCTCCTTCCCAGTTTTTGTGTCATCTGCAAATTTTATCAACCTGCTCGTTACACTTTTATCCTATTTGTTATTTCCCTTCTGTGTCTTCAGAATCTTTTTTTAAGAAAAAACCCTCACCTTCTGTCTTAGAATCAATACTGTGTATTGGCTCCAAGGCGGAAGAGTGGTGAGGGCTAGGCAATGGGGGTCAAGTGACTTGCCCAGGATCACACAGCTAGGAAGAGTCTGAGGTCAGATTGGAACCCAGGACCTCCTGTCTCTGGGCCTGACTCCCCACCCACTGAGCCACCCAGCTGCCCATCAGAGTTTTATTCTTTTTTTTTTTTAATTTTTTAAACCTCTACCTTCCATTGGAGTCAATACTGTGTATAGGTTCCAAGGCAGAAGAGTGGTAAGCAATAGGCAATGGGGGTCAAGTGACTTGCCCAGGGTCACCCAGCTGGGAAATGTCTGAGGCCAGATTTGAACCTAGGTAGGACCTCCCATCTCTAGGCCTGGCTCTCAATCCACTGAGCTACCCAACTGCCCCCTCAGAGTTTTATTCTTGAACATCCTTTCAGGGCTGACTTGACCACGGCTGCCTTCCTACCTTCTCCTTTCCCAAAGTCTAGGGTTCTTTTTCTCTTCTCCTCAATCACAATCTCCAGGAGAGAGCGGTCACTTCCCCCAGAGTCCCCCTCACTCCCACCCTAGCAACCAGGTCCTCCTGGTTTCCATGGGCTAGATTTTCCCCTTGTTGATTCCTCTGCCTTTTGAAAAATGAAATTATCACTAAGACAAGTCCAGAAGTTATAAGCTGTTCTGCTTTTGGCAGGGAGAGAGTTCCAGCAGATGTCTGGATAATGGAAGTCCCCCATCACCCATACATCATGCATCCGTCGGTGCCAGGCTTGTGATGTGCCTCCTGATCTCATATATTTCCTCTCTGGCCAGGTGACCTGTAGCACCCTCCATGACAAAATTGCTTCTATCTCTCCTCCCCCTGATCCGCACCCAAACGTCCTCCGCCATACTTCCAACCTTGGTCTGGCCCGGGCTTTGCTCCTTCTTAATGCATGATGCTTGCTGACCCCCGCCATCCCCCTGCCCTGCAACCCTGCTGCCTTTCTGCCCTCTCCGGTCTCCTTTGAATGAGGAATAGCCATCCAGAGTCACCCTCCGGGCCTGGGGCTCATCCCCCTTTGTCTCAGAGACACCCATAGTCCGACAGCACAAAGGCCTCTTCTTCTGGCTTCTGTCTAGACTCTGGGCATTGGTACGCAGGCAGACGTGGGGGGGGGCGGGGGGGGGAGTGG
>NC_058136.1:19955145-20027557 GCF_016433145.1 Gracilinanus agilis | reverse complement strand
CCTTCCCGGCTCGGCTAGCAAGCTGCTGACGGGGACTTAAAGCACCCGCAGCGCAGCGGCTCAGCCCAGACCTACCCGCCGGCTCTCTCCGCTGCCCGCCCGCCCGCCGGCTCGGCTGCCAGACAGCGGAGCACGCACACGCACACACACACACACACACACACACACACACACACACACACACACACACACACTCGGAGGAAGCCGCTTGCTCTGAGGAACGGAGCTCAAGCAGGCGTTTTCTTCTTTTCCAGCCCCGAGCCTAGCGGACACGCTCGTGGCACAAAAAGGAGGAGGAGGAGGAGGAGGAAGACTGAGCCTTTGCCGTTTCCCCAGCGGCGGCGGCGTCGAGGGAAGAGGGAGCCGATCGCTCACCGGATCGGGGCATCAACAGGTAAGCCCATTTCGAGGAACTCGGGAGGGAAGGGAACCGCCCCGCCGCTGCTGGAGTCAGCTCCGTGGGACCCCCGACTCCCCGCGGCCGGCGGGCGGGCGGGCGGCGCCTCCGAAGGCTCCTCACGAACTCTTGGCCTTTTAACCCTTTGTCTCTTCCCCCGTGTGCCGCCGTCATTTAACTAGATATTGTCTGTCGCGAGCTCTTCTTCCTCCCTTCCGTGGCGGCTAACTGGGGAGGGGGGGGCGGGGCGGTGGCTTTTTTCCAGTTCGCTTCCACTCACCCTTTTCGCCCCCCACTACAGGGTCTCTCCTGCCACTCGGGGCTTCGCCAGGGCCCTCCCGGTAAGTACCCGCCCCCCCCCGCCCACTAACTGCCCCAGAGGGTGCGGCCAGCTGTTCTCCAGCTGTCAGGGGCCACTTCCTCATCCCGAGCATCTGGCAGCCCGGACCCTGCCCGCATTCTTCACTCGGTGCTGTTAGAATGAGAAAGCGAGAAATCGATGGGAGCCAGTGCTCCGGTTCGAGCTGGTCTCCATGGTAAACTGCAGCCGCTCCCTACCTACGGGTACCTGCCTACGGGGGGAGGGGGACAGGCAGCTCGGAGCTGTCGAGGAAGGAGGGCAGAAGGGGGCTGCTGGGCCGTGACCACAGCGCCATTGCGCTTCGTGGCTCAGGCTCGCCTCGGGCCGGGGTGGGGGGCTCGGCGCGCCACCAGTCACCGGGGAGGCGGCAGTCAGGTGAGCTCTGGCCGCTAACTGTTCCCACGCTTTTGTCTAGGGCCCTGGAAGGAGCGGTAAGCTCTCTCCAGACCTTAGCGGCGTCTGATCGGCGGGCGGCGTCGTCTGCACGCAGCAGCGCTCTCCTGGCTCTCCGCTTCTTCAGACAAAGCCTCGGCCAGTTTGGGAACCATGTCTCTGCCCCAGGAACTCGGGAATTCCTCCACCCATCTCCCAGCGGGCCCTAGCAACAGCAGCACCTATGTCCGAGACGGTGGCAGTGGGGGGAACGTGAGCATCAGTGAATGCAACGGCAGCCCCGGCAGCAGCGCCAACGACGGCGGCGGCGGCAGCGGCGGCGGCGGCGGCGGCTTCGGCAGCAGCATTGGCAGCAGTTTGGACCACTCTCTGGTCAGCCTCTTCCACTGCATCATCCGGATCTCGGTCCTCTGCTCCTTCATCTGCGTGTCCCTCCTGAGTAACAGCATGCTGCTGCTGGTGTTCCGCCGGAAGCCCCCACTCCTGCAGGTGGCCAACCGCTTCATCCTCAATCTCCTCATCGCAGACCTGCTCCAGACGGCCGTGGTGATGCCCTGGGTGGTGGCAGGCTCCCTGCCTTCCTTCTGGCCCCTGAGCGACCATCTCTGCACAGCCATGGTGACCCTGATGCACCTCTTCGCCTACGCCTCTATCAACACTATCGTGCTGGTGTCCGTGGACAGGTACCTGTCCATCATCTACCCTCTGTCCTATCCCAACAAGATGACAACCCTCTGGGGGGCCATGTTCATCCTGGCCACCTGGCTGGTCAGCCTGATTCAGAGCACTCCACCTGCCTTCGGCTGGGGGGGCATCGGCTTTGACCGGGACAGCTCTCTGTGCCTCATCCTGTGGAACTCCAGCGCCTCCTACACGGCCCTCAACATCCTGCTGTCCTTCCTCTTCCCGGGGGCCATCCTAGTGGCCTGCTACGGGATGGTGTTCCGGGCAGCCCGAAGGCAGAATGCTTTAGTGCATCCCTTGAGGCCCCGCATCCCGGAGGAACCCGTGGAGTCCACCACTGTGGTTGTGGAACAGGGCAGTGACGTGGAGGAGGAAGATGATGTGGACGGCAACGGCCCAAGACCCTCCGCGTTCCAGATGTTCCAGATATTCCAGATGATTCCCCAGAGGCGCTTCTTCAAGCCCAGCTCGTACCACTGCAAGGCTGCCCGAGTGATCTTTGTCATCATCACGTCCTTCATCCTGTGCATGGGCCCCTACTGTGTGCTGGCTGTGGTCTCTTCCGTGGTGGGACCAGCGCACCCATGGGTCAACACCTGGGTCTTCCTGCTCTTCTTCCTGCAGTGCTGCCTCCACCCTTACACTTACGGGTACATGCACAAGAGCATCAAGAGGGAACTGGCCTTTCTGTTGCTCCGGCTCTTCTGCAGGAGGCCAACCCGGCAGAACTCCAGCACCGACAACAACAACTTCCCCATGGCCGAGAGCAGGACTTTCCACTCCCACTACTCTCTGGCTTCAGCCTGGAAAGCCTAGATGGGCACTCCGCCGGCTGGCACCAGAGATCACGAGAGAGAGCATTTCTCTGGTCCATCCTGTCACAGGCAAAGCCTGACGAACAGCTCGTTTCCTCTGTAAATTAGTAGATTAGGAATGGAGGAGCTGGGGAGGGGGGACACTCAATGCTATGAGCCAAGAACTCTGGGACTCTGAGCAGAACCTTCTCTCCTCCCCTCCTGGGCCCTCCAATCTTCACCCCCCACCTCCAAGACATTTAAACCCCAAGTCCTAAGAACTATATCCTCATACTCTCCACCTTAGAACTGTGCTCAGAATTTTTGCCTACCCCTGGAGCTACCTCTACCGTGTCTGCCCAGGTTCCCTTAAAGGAACTTGGGTGGGAACACGGGGACTTTTAGTAGCCGGGACCACCGTGGGCAGGGACTCCAGATGTGATAGTCACCTGCCAGATGAACGTAGGGAAAGTGGCTCGAGAAACCCAGGTGAACTTTTCTTTCCAGGGCTTTTGAGATCAGCCACATGGACCAACCATGGAAGAAGGCAACTGCCATCACCGAAGTGATGGACAGGATGCCAGGAGGGTTTTCAGAAGTTCTGGCGGCAGCAGAGAGAGTGGCCAAAGGTCCCAGGACATATGTGAAGTGGGAGGCTTGGCCACGGCAGAGGGGGAGGAAGGGAGGGAAGCACACCATCAGCTCTCATTTACTGTCAACTCCTGTTTTTGTAGGATGGAGAAGGCTTCATGGGAAATTGGGAGACTCGCCCCAGGGGGCATTATTGACAGATATCTCCCATTTCCTATTTGAATGGTGTCGGAAAGGGAAACACACCAGTGTTTCTCCTTTCCTCCTCCTTTAACGGACTTCTAGGCACAAAAACAGGATTGTAAAATAAGCATGTGTTCAATTTTCTCTGCCTGTTCCTTCTGTTTCAGAAAACAGGCACTTCTGCTAAGGCATTCCTCGAGGTGAACTGGACAGGGCAAAGGTCCTGCATTGTTGGCACTGCCCACAGGAGTGACGCCTCTCGTTAGAAAGCATGGTTCGGTGACTGAGCCGCCACACGTAGGAACTAAGAGAGGCAGAGCGGCCGGCAGCAGTGGGAAAGCAACTCTTGGGATGCCCAATGGTCCCAAAGGGGACACAGAGACTGCTTCCATGCAGCCCCAGCTGTTTTACTTCCTCCTGCAGAGCTTCTAATAGCCTCCGAGCTCCCAGCAGGTAAGGGAGAGAGAGAGAGAGAAGAGGGAGTCTGAAAAGACTTTGGAGAGGAAAGTATGACACTCCCTGGTGAGTAACTAATGTTATAGCACCATATAGATGGTATGCTTAGCAAATTTGCAGCTGCCACAAAACTCTGAGAACCAACATGTTGTCGAGCAAAGTCAGGATAGGAGAAGATCCTGACACACTCGAAAAGATGGGTCGCAAAACAATCTGGGGAACTGTTGGAGAGATTCATGGAGAGTCTTACTCTTGAACTCAAAAAATCCCCTACAGTAGCAGAGGGGAAGGGAGGCTAACCAACAGTCCCAGAAAAGCCGTGGGGATCTGAATGGCCTCTAAGCTTAACAGGAGCTTAGGACAGTGGGACGGGGCAATTCAAATTTCCACCATGAGCTTGGGCTCCATTAAGCCCCAGGGGCAATGTTCAGGACCCCAGGAGTGATCCTTCTACTGTCCTCTGCCCTGCTCAAACCACAGCTGGAGCAGTTTGAGGAGGGGGGCGCATTTTAATAAGGCCACTGATAAGCCCGAGGGCACCCAGAGGAGGCGAATGGCTTCCAGATGACGCCATATCAAGCCTCGTCGAAGGAACCAGAAATGTATCGGAAGGGATGTCACCTGGAAGGGGGATCATTAGCCTCATTCTGCTTGACCCCAGAGAGCAGAACTGGGAGCAAATGGGTTGATATTTACTGCCCCACCATGTTCTGTTCCCGATTCCATCTAGAAATCGAGCTGTTGGAAGAGGAGGGAGCTTTGGGGAAACCTTGACAAAAATCTTTTATCTTCCCTTGGGTTGGTTACTAGAGAAGAACGTCATGTTACATAGAGCAGGAAATAACCAAACCCCTTTGGCCAAGGCTATACATCGGCGTCCCTATTCTGATTATGGAAGCTAGATCTCCCGGAGGTAAAGCGAACCCTCAGATGGTCGACCCGATCGTCCAGTCCCCCATGACCATGCCAAACAAACCGTGAAGCCAATCAAATTGGGAGGGGGGGGTGCAAAGACAAAGCGTAACAATTGTGAAAAATTATGGTCAATTCAAGGGTCCCAATATTGACAACCTTGAGCCCCATCTTTTTGAGATCCTCATATCCCGTTAGACCTCCACCGTGGCTAAGGATCTCAAGCATTTGCAAAGCCTCGTATCTATTCCTCCTCACTGAATGTGGCAAGAGCTCTTGGAGGAAGGAGCTAAATAGCTCTCTAGCTGGGCTGGGAATAGCTGGAGGGTCCAGTTGTCAGTGGTCAGCATCTGGAAGGAAAGAACGAAATAGTATTTAGCTAACCGGACCTAAGCCTGTGGTATAGACCCATCCAGGAAAGGTGGCTTGATTCAGGATCTGGGAACACATGCATAGGGCAAGGGGTACACTGAAATTCATGGATTTTTTAAGCTAAAAAAAGGAAGAGTGTTGTATCTGCTCCAGTTCCTAAATGTATGGCCATCTTGGTCTTTTATCTGCCAGACCCCAAAAGGCACCTGAGGGAATAGGTGGCCCCAATGACCCATCTTTTAATCAGAGGAGAAAGAGACTGGATTTGGGCTCAAATCTCAGCTTCTCCTCTTTGGAGCGGTGTGACCTTGGGCAAGTCACTCAAGTTTTCTGAAGCCCCAGTTTCCTCATCTGTAAAATGGGGGGGTTGGACTGGATAACCTGGGAGGTCCCATCCAACCCAAGATAGGGATTCTGTGATTTCAAAGCTGTTTCTAGTTCTTGAGGCTGTTCTTGGTTGACTATATTTTGGCTAGAGAGTACGAAGTTAGGTAGATTGTGTTGTAATCACATTCTTTTTTATTATTTTTTAATTTATTTAAAATTTATTTATGCAATCACATTCTTAAGGCATTTGTTGAAATTGAACCACTTGTTATTTTAAAAACTCAACTGCCAAAAACCATTTCAGAAAAAATGTTTTGCCTGCCTCCCTTCCGCCCCTCCTTTCTCTCCCTTTTCTTTCTCCCCTTTGTCTCTCTCCCACTTCTCATTATCCCTTGCCATTTTTTCTCTCCCTCTCTATCCCCTGCCTTTTCTTTCTCCTTCCTCTCTCTCCTGCCTCTTTCTCTCTTCCTTTCTCTCCCCAGCCTCTATTCCCCTCTTTTCTCTCTCTCTCTCCCTCCCTCCCTCCCTTTTTCCTCTCCCCTGCCTCTAATTCCTTCTCTTTTCCCTTCCTCCAGCTCCCTCTTCTCTCCCCTGCCTTTGTCTCTCCCTCCTCTCTCCCCTGTTCTCTCTTCTCTCCCTCCTCTCTCCCAGCACCTCTTCCCTGCCTCTTTCTCTCCCCCTCTGTTTTGCCCCCTCCTCCTTTCATCAGCCAATATATGTCAGAGGCACTTCTTGATCTCAAGGCTGACCATACCTAGCCATTAAGCAACACTGCCCATCTCGCTTTTCCAGACTGCTCTCAATTGGAAACTAAATTCCCATCCTTCCCACCCTTTGGGGTCCATTTCACAGTGCACCTGCCATTCTCGGATCATGTTGAAATCCAGCGATTTAATTTTCGAATGCCTCTTTCCCCCATAGTCTTATTCGGCTTTCATTCTTTTGGTAAATAATTTTTAATTATGGGAAAGATGTATATCACAGATCTTTTGATGGGAGCAAAGACCTTTTTCCGTGTGAGAGCTAAGAAAAAGGACCTTTGATCTGATAAGATTCAGCTTTGCTGCCATTTTTTTATTACAGAACAATTATGTGCTAACTCCAATAAAAGCACTAAATTAGGAAGTCTTTTGGCACACAATATTCTGTCATTTGAAAATAGGTGAGCACAAGAGAAAAGTTAGTTAGCCTCCCAGGCATTTATGAGGCAGCTAGTACATTGGATAGAGTACTGAATCTGAAGGTCTGGGGCTCCAGAATGAAATGCAGACTCTACCAATTTACTAGCTGTGTGACCTTGGGCAAGTCACTGTACCTCTGTGGGCCTCAGTTTCCTCATCTGTAAAATGAGGGGGTTGGAACAGATAGCCTCCAAGATCTCTTCCAACTCTCAACCCATCATGCTGTGTCTCTTGATTTTATGCCATTAGAGGATTGGCTGACATGTTTACCTTGAGAAGTTAAGATTTAAGTAAAGGAGGGGGTGCTGCCCCCCCTCCCCAAATGCCAGGTGGGAGAGGGATTAAACTCATTCTAGTTGGCCCCGGGGGAACTAGGAGCATTGTGGGAATTTGATGGTAAGGAAGATTTTCCTGACAGAGCTCTCCCAGAGTAGGATGGTATACCTAGGCAGGTAGTGAGTTCCCCATTCCTAGAGGGGCTTCAAGCAAAGACTATCTATCTATCTATCTATCTATCTATCTATCTATCTATCTATCTATCTATCTATCTATCTATCTATCTATCTATCCCTTTATCTCCTGAGGATGCTGGGGAAGGGATTCTTATTTGAGAAGAAGTTGCAATTGGCAGCCTCTGAGGTCCCTTCAGGCCTCCAGATTCTGAGTCTGAATAATGGCTTTCTTTTTTTTCAGCCTTTTGTGAGTTGACGTAATGACTTTCTTTCTTTGATTTTTTTTAAAGGCTTTTGTGAGTCCGTATAACGACTTTCTTTTTTGTTTAAGGCTTTTGTGGTTCTATATAATAACTTTTTGAAGGCTTCATATTTTGGCCTCTTAGGACATTTAAACATCTCATTAGTTCCAAATATAGGAAGTAGAATAGATGTTAAAATGATTTTATTTAGGATTATGAATTTAATAAAAAATAATAGAGCATCTAGTTTGCCTGGGTATAAGAGCCGCTTTGACGCACAAGCTATTTGAAAACGCTTAGAAAAACAGTTGCGTCCCCACTTAAAGAGATGAGGGGCCCTCTGTTGGGGCTTAGAGCCCCCGAGTTTCCCTTTCCTCCCTATCCCTTTAACAGCAGTGGCTGGTGCTTTTGGCCTCTTCATACATCCCCACTGGCGACTTGCCTTCCCACATTTTACCTGCCTGCCTAAACAGCCTAAACTCCCTTTCCCTGAACCCAGGACCAGCTAGGTATTCACAGACATTCCAGGTGAACCCCAAGGGACCCTGGAGCTGAGGAGCTAACCTCCAGCTGACTGTCAGATCTGCTAGCCCCTGAATCAAGCCCAGGACCTTTCCGGTAAGTGAGGATGGCGGGAAGACAAGAAAAAGGATGAGGACAGGGGGACGGAAAGGCAAATAAGTGACTGGAGGCGAGCCACAGTTGGGAAGGCAAAGGACTTCTCAGCAACCTATGTTTCCAGGTTACCAAAAAAAAAAGGCAGTTTTGCATTGACATGTGGCTATCCTTTGTTGTCAAGAGGGCTTGGAAGGAGTTTGAGAAAGTGAATTATGGTTCTTTTCCTCCGATTCTGAGAATAATAGCCATCATCATCACCCTTCCATTTCTACAGCACCTAGGGACTTAACAAAGCTGCTTCTTCACCATAAGCATGAAAGCTCTCATATAAGTATTAGCCCCATTTTAGAGATCGGGAAGTTGAGATTCAGAGAGAAATGAAACTGTCTGCTCAAGCTGAAATAATGCTTCCAGTTAGATGTGAGCAACATGTTTAGATGGCACTGAAAGCTGAAGCTCACTGGCTTCTCTATGGCCCAGTCTGGGAGAGATGTAGAGATCCATCTCTCTCTAGGTCCAATTCATAACCTGCTATGGTGGGCCTTAGGTGCTCGGCATCTCCCCCACCCACAGTAAAATCGATTAGACTATCTCTTTGGCCAAAGACTGACGTATGAGGGTAGAAACGGAACCCTGCCCCGCTTTGTTCATCCAAAAATGCCATTTATACAATTATAAAAGTCATCTTTAGATGACCGAGAGTCTCATTGAAATGATTGGACTAACCTTTTTTTTCCAGTCCTGGATTTGGAGTCAAAGGCCTTGGCTTCCAATCCCATCTCCACTAAGGTTACCTTTGTGACCTTGGTCCGGTCATTTCCCTTCTGGGGCCTCAGGTCCCTCGTCTGTGAGATAAGGGGGTTGGATAAAATGTTATCTCTGATCTTTCCAGCTTTCTGATTTTATAATCCGGCAATTCGCCTAAATTTGCCAGCCACCTCTTGGAGATGTTTAAATTGCCCCACTGCTTGGAGTAGACACATTATGACAATGAGTGAGACTAAAGGTAAACTTCTCAGTGATTCTCAGGAGGAAACAAAGATGGCGCTAATACGACTAGAGTTAAGGCTCCATAGCCTTCCCCCGCCCCCCCCCCCAATGCACATTTTGAGATGCAAAATATCAAGAAATATTTCCCCTCCTGCTTGGGTTTTTTCTGCTTTGAAACAGCAGCCCTGCTGCCAAGAGGGAATACTCCAACAAAATGTGTTTTCTTCCTTGTTTGAGCAAAGGCTGGAAGGAGCCTCTCGGCTGCTTACTACTTGCTGAAATGGCAGAGTGGGGAAGCTAATCACTGGTTCACACAGCCCACTCTACTTGGGGGGGTTCCCACTTAAGTCTGGGGCTGGGTGGTGGGCAGGTGAGGCTCGGGAACTCGGCCTGGCCGCCTGATTGGTTCTGATGGTCAATCAAAAATCACTGGCTTTCCCCATCCCTGCCATCTTTTAGAATCCCAGGAAATATGGGAACTCCTAAAGTCGTTCAAGGTTTGCTTGGTCCACCGGTTACTGAACATCTCTTGTTCTAGAAGGTTGAAGGAAGCCAACGGGGTGGCTTTTCATTGGGGCTTTATTGTTTCTCTATGTGAGAGGCAGCATGATACAGGAGAATGGCAAAGACTTGGAAGCAAGAAGACCTGGGTTCAAATCCTATCTCCTGATATCACTCATCACTTGCTAGCTGTATATCCTTAAGCAAGTCAACTACTTGGCCCCTAAGCCTGTGTCCTTCTCCGTAGAATAGGGGTATCACGTGTAGCATCCCTTTCCCGGGGGTGCTGTGAAACCCAAACAAGCTAATGTATATAATGTGCCGCTTTGCAAACCTTAACACTATATAAATGTGAATTATTCTTATTATTGTTATTATTACTCTTACTCTTACTATTGTTATTGTAAATGTTCTTTGACAACGAAGGTGCTAATATTAGTCTGTGTCCGTGTAGCTAGTCGCTTTCTTATATGGGCAGTGTACACACGTCGTGCTAGAAAGGGAACTCCTGAAAGAGGGGAGGATTCAATCATTTCTCAATTTCTGGAGTAGAACAGCTCAGTTGTTTTTTTTAACGGGTACAGAACAGAGTACGAGGGGTTTCACGTATGGCTAAGAGGCCAGCGTCTTGTGAAGGCTATTGCCAAGGTTTCTTGTTAAACTATTGGCCCGTTTGGAAGGTGAAACCCCATTCTAAGACAACTGGCTATCAACATGAGCTAACAGTGTAGATTGAAGGCCTAGCCGGCATTGTCCACAACACAATGGGCACTTGTCACCCACCCCCCACCCCTCCCATTGACTGCATAACAAAATGGACAGCCAAGTACAACCTTTCCCTCCTGGGAAGGGTCTCTCCTGGGCACCTGAGCAGGAGTCGACTTGGCACTGCCTAGGCCCATCTAGCACTTAACCAACAGAGATGTGTCCAGTGAAGCCTAGCTTTCAGAATCCGGGCACCAATTGGCAACTACAAATCATGAAAGCTCAACAAATTCCCCAGGAATTCCCTTTCTTAAACTTGTCTTCTTTCCATCGGTAATTCTTGGGAAAACACGCCCTCCACAACCTGCCCCCACCCCACCGCTCTTACCCTATCAGTGCTTTGGATGTGACAAGTCACTGAAACAGTTGCAGTGGTCCAATCGGCATGAATTGGGTCATGGTATACCATTTAATTCTGGTAAGGACTCCAACCAGATGTTTGGAATATATTACCTTACATTCACATTTCTTCCACCTATAATGGAAGGGGGAGGAGTCTACGAGACCTAAAGTCTGCTCCTTTGTCTCCCCAAAACCTACCCAATATCTTTGACTCTGCCCCTTTTCTCGCAACTACCCCAAGTAGCAAATGAGCCCTCTGGCCCTGCTCTTCACCAATGGTGTGCACCTCAATTTCTCTAGATGATTAACACACACACAGACACACACACAAAAGAGGCGGAATGGGTGGTGAATGGGGAGGTCCTACAACTGAGGGTGGGCACGGCTAGCCTCTAGATCACTTGCATCACACAAGAAAAAAAGAGAATTCGATGAATTTTGCTACTGTTAGGTTTAAAAGAAAAAATGACTTCTATCTCCATTGAGTCCTCCTCAATTTCCAAAACCTGGGTTTAGAACAAAATTCCATGTGAGGCTCTCTGAGCCAGAAAATAACAGACGTTTATGCTCTTTACTATGGGAATTTTTCATTTCCTTTTTAAAAAAATTTTTAAAGATGTTACAATATGTTTGTAATAGAAGTGCCTTTTCACGAAATTCGTCCAACTCTGGGGACAAAGCCCCCAAAGGCACAGTGTATCTTAACGGCACAAATTGGGCAGTCTTGTCCTTCCTTCCTTCCTTCCTTCCTTCCACCAGAAGAAATCCCTTCACCCTCAAATCACCTTCTTCCATAACAGCAACTCCCATTTCTTGAGCACTAGGCTGGCCATGGGACCAAGTCCAGGGTGCTTTATCACTATGCCATGCTGCCCACTTTGCCGTTTTGCCTAGCTAAGTTGGCCCAGTAGGCAGGGGTACTCTGTCAAAGACCAGTAGGCTTGCTTTAATGGAATCATTTATAAAAGGTTTTCAGCACACTTTTCTTGGACAGAGAATGGAGTCCTGCTTGAAGAATGTATTTAAAGTAGATTAAGTAATGCTTATGTCTTTAAATATACTATTACACTATCTTTGCTGTTTTCTTCTGTAAACTCAATAAAGTCTAATTTCACATCTCTGTTGGAAGTGCCTGAGATTTTCATTTTGACCAGACTGGAAAAACAGATGCACAATACATATACCACACTTATATAATAATGGGCACACCTGATGGTCACCACTGGAGGGAGGGGGGGGGGGAGTCAAGGGAAACTCCTCAAATAAAGGCACCAGATCTGACCTCTGTCATGATCCACTTAGGAGGGCAGCTCGTAGGACAAAGTTCTCCCTCTCTCCCACCTGGAACAAACACTTTGACTTAGTTGTGGGTCTAGTGGGAATCTGGCCATTCACCAACTTCACGGGCCATATTAGCTCCATTCAATTCTCTGCCTCCCTAGCACTCTGCCCACCCCCTCCAACTCACACATCGTCTTGGTGAATTTCAGGCTGGGAAAAGGAAGGCCCATGGGCCAAAGATGGGAACGTGGGATTCAGAATGAGTATACCAAGGAACTGCTTCTGCTAAAGAAGCTAGCTAGTGGGCCCTGAAGCCACCGAGGAGGACGGGAGTCATTACAGAAGAGAGGCCTGGGGTTGGAAGGGCCTCTCAGTTTTTTGTTCTACCTATAAAATGGGAATGTCCAACTATGGGGATTAGGTTGGTGGCTCCAAGTTTTGTAGCCACTGAAAGAGTTGGCAAGGAAGTTAGGAATTACATAGGCTAACCCCACTGAAGACTGCCCATTCCTGAAAGTGGCCATTCGACCTCTAAATAAAGGCCTCTCTCTAGTCATGAGAAACTCACTACCTTGAGAAACAAGCTCATTCTGTTTCCTTTGGACATCTAGGATTTCCCTTTAGAAGGGCTCTATATGGACCTATGTGCACTTCCCCAAAGTCTAAAAACAAACCAAGATTTACCGTAAAAGTATATTTGGGAAAAATTCAAACATCATTTGTTTTGAACCACCACGAAAGGCAAGATGATGAGCAAGTCGAAGACTGTCTCGAAAGCAAGGGGATGGGTGGCAGCCGAGCATCCTGATTAAAGCCAGAACTAGAGCACTCACCCTTTGTTACTTTCACGGGTTCAACCCCTAGCTTTCCCCGATCCGCAAGAAGGGTGACCAGTGACCAAATACAAACAGGTGCCAGGCTCCACAGCTCGAGGTATGCAGTTTTATTGAATGACAAAGACAGCAGTGTTTGCTACTTCACCAGTTCTAAGATCTTGCCTAACAAATGGACTCACCAAGCTACATAGCAAGGGCTGGTAGGTAGAAAGACCCGGTCAGTTTCTGGGTTAGAAAAATGAACATTTGACATAAGACTTACTAGTCAGTCATCCTGATGGACAAAACCACTTGTGCTGAACCAAAAAGGGAGGTGGAACTAGAATACAAGAGGCCTCGTGGTAGTTTGAAAAAGAAACTGACTTTCAGCTGCTCCTACTGATTTAAATTAAAACGGTTTCAAGGAAATCAGTGTAAACCTGCATCCCCTAAAAGTTTGTTTCCTATGAGAGTGTGTTTTCTGCCATTGAAACTATTCAACTTTGAGGTCTCAAAAAAAGACTTCCTCCTAAACAGTTAACATTTCCTTGAGAACTTCACAGCAAGGAAGACCCATGGCAGAGAGTTCTCCAAGACTTAATCCACCTTCACGACACTATAAATCTTGCTGACAAACCAGAAGCAGGCAAAAAATCCAATGGTCCCTGAAATGAAATGAAAAAAGATCTTGGTTAACTTGCAATTCTCACAAATCATAACCCTTTCTTGAACACATAAAGCATGGCCATTTCTAGGAGGGCTTGCCGGTGCTATGAAATTTCAGGAAATCCCCCAAGTGGTAGAGTGGATAGAGCTCGGGTCTGGAATCAGGAAGGGCTGAGTTCAAAACCAGCCTAGGATACTTATTAGTTGTGTGACCATGGACAAGTCACTTCACTGTTCTTTGCCTCAGTTTCCTCATCTATAAAATGGAGAAGATAAATAGCACCTCCCTCCCAGGGTTGTTGTGAGGATCAAATGAGACAGTAACTGGAAAGTGCTCAGCACAGTTCCTGGAAAGCAGTAAGTGCTACAGAAATGTTAGCTATTGTAATTATTATTGTTGTTCTAGAGCAGTGATGGGCAAACTTTTTAAAGAGGGGCCAAAGGAAAGGAAATGCTCATCTGTCAATCTGTTTCTAAGGCGACTCTTTCGAAGTTTCATTGTATTGTATCCTACTCATTGTATTCGTCAGATTAGGAATAATGTCACCTGGTGAGATAGAACATTTCAGGGGGCTGCATCTGGCCCACAGGCCATAGTTTGCCCATCATTGGGCTAGGAGATAGCAAAATCCTAGGCCACCAACTGAAACAACTCTGAAGTGCTCCCACTACATTCCCAGACCCTTTTTTAAATCTGTGACTTCATCAAGGTGCTCCTCTCCATAGAGGTAGCAGGGTCTTTGAGCTGCCTAGCTCTCTGAGAGGATGAAGTGACTTGCCCAGGGTCATACAGCTAGCACATAGCAGAAACAGGATTTGACTTCATTAAAGCGTGCCTGCCTCTCACCAAAGAAAGCTCTTTCTTTTCTTCAGTAATATTCTATTTTTCCCCATTACATGTAAAAACAATTTTGAACATTTGTTTTTTAAAACGTTGAGTTCCAAATTCTTTCCCTTCCCCTTCCTCTCCCCTCTCCTGAGATAATAATCAATTTGGTCTAGGTTATACACGTGCAACCATTTGGAACATATTTTTCTATTAGTCATGTTGTGGAAGAAGACACACATTAAAAAAAACCCTATGAGAAAAATATGGGGGGAAAGAGTCTGCTTTAATCTGCATTTGGCCTCCCTCAGTAAAGGAAGATCTCTTATTGAGGAAATCAAAATGATCACTTTGCATCTTGCATTTAACCCCAGGGAGCAAGTTCTTGGTTTTGGAGAGACCTTGGTGAGGCTTCAATAGGTCTCATTTTTGTCATGTATAAAATGAGGGGCCTGGCCTAGCTGGTCTCTGAGGTTCCTTTTAAGTCTTTAGCTAGCATCTTCTACAGTTCCCTATGCCAGGAATTCCCTTCCCTTCCCTGCTCCTCCACCCTTGAAGCTACCTATCCTTTAAGGCCCAGCTCAATGCTCTACAATCCATGCAGCCATCCTGGACTTCTCCCATATAATTCTCTCTCCCTCATTTAAGTTCAAAATGCTTCCTACTTCCTTGGCTCACCTAAATGTAAGCCCTATTGGAATATATTTCAGCCATTATCTTGTCTCCCCTATGAGACAATAACTTCCTTGAGGTCATAGAGATCCTGAGGATTACTGATCTATGACTTGCCCCCAGAGTGCTCTGCATCTGGCAGGTGCTCAGTTTGGATCTGTGAATAAACAGCCTGATGAGAGAGAAGAAAGGTCAGATCAAGGAGTTTGTGCACTTAATAACCTCTGGGGTGGAGAAGGACCCCTCCTCTCCCTCCAGTCTGTTCAATTAGCACCCAATGATCACATTCGGCTGGGTACCACAGGAAGAGAAGCAACCTAAGAGAGGACAACTGTCCCATCTTATAGGAGTAGAGAGGAGATGCACCTATGAGATGATCACAGACTTGAAAATGGCAGTACGCTGTCCAGTGCCCCAGTAGCTCAGAAGGAAATGGATACCACCTGGGTCTGAGCCCAGACTCTAGGCTCCCTCTGCTTAAGCCTGGAAGGCTTCCAATGGAGGAGGCTGGTCTTAAGTGGGCCGAGTCCTGAAAGGGCAGGTAGGATGTGGCAAAGCCAAGAGAGGAAAGGCCCTGCTGATAGGTAGGTGGGAGCATAATGAACCGAGATAAAGTATGTTTGGAAGCAGAGCCCATTTTCATTTCAAATAACAACTTCCTTTCAAGGTTCACAGGCAGCTGGGTGGCTCAGTGGATAGGACACCAAGCCTGGAGTCAGGAGGTCCTAGGTTCCAATCTGGCCTCGGGCATTTCCTAGCTGTGTGACCCTGGGCAAGTCACTTAACCCCCATTGTCTAGCCCTTACCCTTCTACCTTAAAAGTTGTTACAAAGACAGAAAGTAAGAGTTTTTAAAAAAGGAAGGGGATGGGGCAGCTGGGTGGCTCAGCGGATTGAGAGCCAGGCCTAGAGACAGGAGGTCCTGGGTTCAAACCCGGCCTCAGCCACTTCCCAGCTGTGTGACCCTGGGCAAGTCACTTGACCCCCATTGCCTACCCTTACCAAGGGTTTAAAAAAAAGGAAGGGGAAAAAAGATCACAAGATATGAGTACGACAGCAAGCAAGAATTTCCAGTTACTTATGTTGAGGATTGTTACGCCCATACATTATCTCATCTGAGCCTCAGTACCAGTGTTGAGGGACAGAATGGGATGGATCACTCCATTTTAGAGAGAAGGAATACTACGGCCCAGAAAATTTGTTAAAACAACTTGGCCAAGGTCACAATTCTTACAGAGCTAGAATTTGGCCTGAGGCTCTCCAATTCCATACCCATTGCTCTTCCCAATATGCTGGGAACATGGCATTGATAATTAAGAGTTTCCAGGTAAATAAGCTTCGTTTTCCCAGAAAGTGGAGGTCAGAGATGCTTCCAGGGCCTTCATAGCACCTAGTATAGTACAAGCTTCAAAATAGGTGCTCATCCCTGCCTTCATACAGTCTTCTCTTGCTTTCAGATCTGTTGAGAGCCAATTGGAGAAATAGGGTCAGGATAGGGCCTGTTATCTGGATTCCCTACATGACCAATCCAGGCTGAGGCAGTCTTTGTGTTTGGTCCTGGTCATCTGGACCCTGAAAACCTCTGGTACCAGCAGGTAGGTTAATCCAAAAACAACTTGACCCCTCCAAGAGGCTATTGGGAGTCATTTAGAGAAACAGAGTCTGTAATAGATATTTTTATCTGGATCCCATTACAAAATCATCGGCAAGTAAAACTGTATGTATGATTTTTCTGCACTGCATGTCAGATGCAGATAGAATGGGCCATCTAAGGTAAAAATCTAAGGCTCCTCTTTTGATTCATTTTTAGATCCCCACCTTTCTCAATATTCTTATTGGAAAGCTTTGAGTCCTTAAGCAGACCAGCAGCTACTGAGTTAACAATTTCTCTCCCTGATAATTAAGAGGCCTGAACCCTAAAAAATATATTACTTAGATAAGGCCTAGACAGACAATTTAGTCCAGACTATCTGACCAGGTGCAGGCCTGTAAATCAAGGCAGAACGCAATTAGTAAACATCTCTATGAAATATGTTTCTGCTCCCAGAATTAACCCCTACTAATTGGTGGGTGGAATTTGGCCCTTGTCCTTGTACCCATCTCTCTACTTTTTAGACTTTAATGGATTGTGTATGATTTGTAACCCCTTACAGCTGTGACTCTTTCTTTGTGTTCTTTGTTTGAAATTAGTATATAATAAACTCAAAAGCCCACAGAGTTTGGATCAACATGGGCTAACCACTAATCTGGTTGTTCTCATTTTCTTTTTCCTTTCTTAACAATCTGATGCCACAAAACGCCACTCAGAACCCCTACCATATAGGGAGCTGGCTCTCTATACAGATCTCTGGGTACCAATATCAGAGGACACTAGCTGAAGAGTCAGAAGGGCCTCTGAAGCTCTTTCACTCAACCACCTCGTTTTACGGATGACAATAGTGGGGGTTCAAGAGGGGAAGTGACTACCCAAGGTGAGACTGGGAGCAAGTATTCAAATTTCTGATCCTGCTGAGTTAGCAACAAACCTGTAAACTCACTGGGGAGCTGGGTCCTTCCTAAAATACCCTTCATTCATCGCCTCGTCTATATGGCTCCTCATAGAGATGAGACTTGGGAATCTTTCACTTTGAATCAGGGCTATGATACTGCGCTGCTTCTTCCCATTCTGGTGGATTGTGTGAGCATTATGGTTCAGTGCAGAATAAGTCTATGCAGAGGTGCCCGGGAGAATACAAATGGTAATGCATGCAGTGGCATAAGGCCTTTGACACAGACATCTTCCTCAGAGGTATTCAAAGATCACTGTGGTTGGTTTATGGACTTTGACCAGGGCCCATTGGTGGCTGCTGCCACCTCTCAGATTCTCTACACAATTTAACCAGAAGCACCAAATGCCATTCCAGGGACGGCTAGGTAATACAGTGGATGGAGTGTCAAGATTGGAGTCAGGAGGACCTGGGTTCAAATCTGACCTCAGATATTTCCTAGCGATGTGACTCTGGGCAGGTCGCTTAACCTCAATTGCATAGCTCTTGCCACTCTTCTGTCTTAGAATTGCTACTCAGACAAAAAGTAAGGGTTTTTAAAATGCCATTCTGAGAAGAATGGTGACTCAGACTGGCAGAACGGCATTATGGAGCTGCAACTCCAGGCTGTACTCTTTGAGGGACTGTCACTGTGCATACCTGAAAAATCACACAGGCACACACAAATACTGAATTTACTCCCCAGCCAGAGAAACCAAGTTAGCCATTAGGCCAAATTCGCCAATTTATAATCATTACATACAGTCCTGCGGCATCTAAGATGACTCATATTGGAGTAAATCCTTGACAGCCTTTGAGCTCGCACAACATGGTGCGGCTTTCTATCGGCTTCTGCATGTGATGTCTTATGGCCATGAAACAGCACAATGGGACAAATTATGAGTCCCAAATAAAATCTTATGACCTACCATAAATCACAGCCATGTGCTAGCCAAGTTTAGGAATATCAAGGGTCCATGGGAATCCCACCTAGAGAAGAATTCTCATCCGATGGTGGATTATCATGGTGAAACAGAGGCATGTCTTTGCCTTTCCACAAGAGCTGAATCTATTGTTAGATATTGTTACAAATTCAATACTTGATGTACCCATTTAGAAAAAAATACAAATCCTTACCTTTAAATATAAGGATTGACCAGACTTTACTTTTCCTTTCCAAATACAACTACGGGGTCATTATAGAAGGCTGAACCACTTAGAATTATAAAGATCATTTGCTGCAAAGGTTTCAATTTCTATTCTTAAATCTACCAGTTTTCATCTTGTAGGTGAAGGTGGTACACTAACATGCTTTTTTTTGGTTCAAAATATAATTAATGCATTTCTAACTAATCTATAGGGTTTCCTCCCCTGGAATTGCTCTCATTTGCCCAGTTTGAAGTAGGCTTTTGAGTACAATTCCATTTTAACTTTCTAATAATTTAAAACTGAATCAAGCTGACTTTTCATTTTAAAATGACTGAGGAATGAAAAATCAATGACGATGCTAGGAGGGGGGTTTGTATAATAGCTAGGTTTTAGCTAAAGATTTTCAACTGCTTTGCTCCCCATGGTCACTATTTTTCTTTTAAAATTACAGTGAGTCAAAGAATAGCTACAAGGAGCCACCCCCATCCTCTCCCTCCTTTGGAGAGAGGTAGGAAGCCCATGGGCGTGCTATGGCACATATCTTTTCAGACTTTCTCAATGTATTAATTGGCTTTGCTGACTTTTTCCCTCTTCTCTTTCTTTCTTTAAAAAAAAAATATTTATTATATAAGACAGGCCTCTGGGAGGCCGGAGGCAAAAAGATACCGAAAAGAATTTTTAGTGATATTAAAAAAAATGTCAATAAAATTGATTTAAAAAACAAAATTAAAAAGCTGATAGAATAAAGGGGAAAATTAGTGAATTTTAAAAAATCTATTCAGGCATTACATTGACTCATCAAAGAGGCAAAACTCTAAACTGAGGTCCATCCAAACTCCAAGCAGAAAGGTTTTCTTGGACTCAGTTCTAGTACTGACTCTTCCACTAATGTGCTGGGTGACTTTGGACAAGTCACTTTCCCTCTCTGCGCTTCTCGAACCCTAACTTCCTCCTCTCTATAAAGTGAGAAAGATAAACCAGGTGATCTCGGAGGACCCTTCCCCCTTTCAGCTCTCCTAAAGTAATTTCCAGGACATCCAGAGGCTAGGACTTCTTAATCCTCTTTTCACCAGCGCCCATCCTGCCCATCCCAAGTGCCCCATGCCCTTTTCCAGACAGATCCTTTATAATCTCAAAGTGCACAAAAAAAATGATAAATGTGGGGATATGATGCTTCAGTACATACCACTGCCTCAACTCAAAAAGCATGGGGGAGAGCCCAGAAATAGAATCAAATAGATAAGAAAGGTGAGTGTTTGATTAACTTTTTGATAGCAAACACTGGAGAAAGGAATCATAATTTAATAAATGCTATTGGGAGGTCTGGATGGCAAGACGGTGGAAAAAAAGTGGACCTTTATTTTCTCTTACAAGAAATTCCAGTCAGTTCAATGAGGGGCTTTTTAAAAAACCTTTTTTCAAGGTAAGCAGAAAATACAACTATCTATATCTCCTAAATGTAGGCAGCAAACAAATCTTAATCAATCACACATGAGGAAGAAATTACCAGGACCAGTTAAATACTGGTCCCAAATGTAATGCCACATCCTGAAAATGAAAGAACTTTTAAAGGAAAAAGAAAATCCCTAGATGTATGTATTCACTGAAAAGGAATCATGCAGCTGGATAAATACATTTATCATGAATTTTTAACAACATTTCTTTCAATTCAGAAAAAGGTTTTTGGTTTTTGGTACGAGTGTTTCCCCTGTATCTCTTTTGTTATTCTCCTTTCCTATGAGAACAATTTTTGGACGTAGTCAGGTTTTGTACAAGCTAGATATTGTGGGGGGGAGGTGAGTGGGGGTAAGGAGGAGTGGGGAAAGGGTTGCCTATATTAACAAGCATCGCTGGTGTGAATCGCTGCACTGTATTACTATCCACGACTTGTGTTTAAGAATTATATTGAATGACATCAAATATATCAAGAATGGATTGGAGAAGAAGGCAGGAGCTAGTCATGGAGCAAGGACAAGGGCTACAAGAGAGCCAGCCTGATGCTGCAGAAACTCCAAGCAGAGGAAAAGCAACCAAGGGAGGCCTCCGAGCCTTATCCAAAAATCCTAGATGGAGGGTTTGCTCAAATAAAATCAAAGCATGGGAAGATAAGGAAGGATTGTAATCTGCATTTGTGAAGGGAATAACCTTCCAGACCTAGCAAAGTATCTGGATCAAAAGGGTGTATAAAAATATGAGGCGGATGTATTGTGAAAAACAATTTATACTAGGAAAAAATGTTCCCAGGGAGAAGAAGATCAAGGTCTAGCGTCCAGGATTTATGGAGAACTGATTCAAATCTATGAAGGCAAAGAATACCTAGTTTCAAATAGAAAAATGGTCAGAAGACATAAACAGGCAATTTACAAAAGAGGAAAAACAGACTGCAAAAAAAAAAAAAAAAACACACACACACACAACAAAAAACAACCCCAACCTCTGGGAAACTGTTCCACCTCACTAATAATCAAAGCAACATAAACTTGAACAACTCTGAGGTATCCCCTGATCCCCATCAAACTGGCAAAAATAAAAATGACAATAATGTTGGCGAGGCAGCAGGGAACAGGTACCCAGACTGGCTGAGGAGCAGTTCTGCCGTACAAAACAAGTCATAAACCTCAGCAGACCCTTTGATCCAGTATTTCTACTGGTGGAAATAATTTTCCATGGGGAAATAAATTTAAAGAATTATCTCTGGGAAAATATGGTTATGGCTACATTCTCTGTAATAGTGAAAAACTAGAAAAAAGCCTAAGTGCCCGACAGTTGGTGAATGGCTGAACAAACCACTGTTTGGCATAATGCGATTGAGTACTAGAATTGCCATTAAGAATGACAAATAGGAGGAGGACTATAAAGAAATATGGAAAACCTCTAAGAGATCATGCAAAACAAAAAAGCTCGAGCAGAACAGTTGGCTAGAACTATATAATCCAAACAGTGGAGATGGGTTTTCCATTTTTCTGAATATACAATAAGTTTGGAAGGCATTTCAAGGGAGTTGTTGATAAAATTACACTGACATTTATATGGTTGTGTTTTTTTCTTAATTGTAAATAGGTTTGAATATTAATCAATCAGACTTTGGTTATGTAAAGTTAAGTTTCATAATACAGTTATTTGGAAGTGAGGAAAAAGAAAAGGAGGAATTCAAGGACAAAATAAAAATCTCCCCAACGTGTCAAGATTCCTACTGAGGTTATCAATCTGGCTGCATAAAAATAATTTCTACTACTCTATTTCAAAGTTGTTCATTTCATTTTCATAGTTGGTCTCTATTCAAAGACGAACTTTTGTGTAGGACACAAGAACAAAAAAGGGACCTGTACGAGCTTTTGTGGCCTAGGACATTTCCTCACAGTCTCAAGAAGGCAGAGTGGCCTTGCATGCAAAGTACAGGAAGTTTCCAAGCAAAATGTTTGCGAGAACTTTCCACATTGCTACAGAACTAATGAAAGGAGGCCTTTTTTACTATCACCTTTCCATAAATTAATTGCTCTTAGGGCTAGTCCAAGTACCTCACATCCCTATAGCCATTCTCCACTTACCTGTGAAAAGGAAAAAGAGCAAAACCATGATCATGGTGTAGCCAAAGTATAAGATGACGCTGGCGGTTCCCGTGATTTGGAGTTTTGAGAAGAAGTAATGGACTGCATAGATCAGGAGGTAAATGGCTGTAAAGCTGCTTGTGAGGAATGCCCTCCACCACCAATGGTAATCCTGAAACACAGCAAAATGGGAAAGGGCAGCTGTGGTGGGGTGCCAGTACCTCAAAGGCCAAATACACCCACTGTGGGAAAGGCCACATGATTTACTGAGGAAAAAACCCCTCTTGTGTGTCCTTGTTGATGTTCTGAAGCTTACCATTCGATTATGACCTCAGATGCTTTAGGCTCTGAAGAAATAACAAGGGGCCAAATATAGTACCTAGGGTTGGCCAATGTTTTTACCCTTAAAGAATGGGTCATGAGAGAAAAATGCTTTAGAAATTTTGAACTAAAATAATCACATCCCAACTTTTCCCATTCCCTCTCATCTCTAAAATTCTAATATCCTAAGCTACTGGCATAAAATAATATTTAACATTAAAAAATCACTGACGGGAGCAGCTGGGTGGCTCAGTGGATTGAGAACCAGGCCTAGAGACAGGAGGTCCTAGGTTCAAATCTGGCCTCAGACACTTCCCAGCTGTGTGACCCTGGGCGAGTCACTTAACCCCCATTGCCTAGAGACCTTACTGTTCTTCTGTCTTGGAACCAATACTTAGTATGGATTCTAAAATGGAAGGTAAAGGTTTTAACGTTAAAAAAAGAATCCATGTAAATCCATGAATGTTATTATTCCCTCTAGAAATGTAGATTGTCAGCCCTCCACAAGTGTTTAGGTTGCTGAGGTCTCCCCACCCCCACAGCCTTAAAAAAATCATCCCATTCACAGCCAAACCTCCAATGATGAGATGCAATTCTTTAGCCCTGCAATATCAGACAAGCCCTTATCTCTCCTGTTAGAGGATTAATAGGCGGCAGCATGAACAGCCAGAGAGAATGGTATTCTGCTTATAACCTCCAAGTCTAGTTTTCACTGCATAACTACATTAGAGTCAAAAGATATCATTAAGAAAATAGATCAAACTGGTGCCTAAGGACACTGGCTGCACATTATGGTATTCAGGGCTGTGCCCTGCCTCCTTTCCCGGCCAGTTCATCTCCACATTCACACTCGCACTCGCACTCGCACTCCCACCCCCACCCCACTGAGGAGCTTGCTGATCACTTTCTGAACAAAAACTTGCCAGGCCAAAGCACCATGTTCAGAAGGTTCCATGCATACGTATCTAAGTCAAAGGAGCCTGAGTTTTTACCTCTGCACATAAATGGAAATAGCAGAGCAAGACTGTAGCTTCCGAACAGGTGATGAGAAGAATGATAAAGACTAGGAAAAGGAAGCCGAACATGTAGTACATCTGATGAGACCTGGAAAATAAAAACAGATCCATATCTAACCTTTCAAAACATCAAAAAGGTTTCATAAAATCAATGCCATGATCAAAACAAAAATTAACCAATAATCTGAGGAAGATCAGTTTCCCACTTGTGCTGCTACTAAATTTGTACCACTTCTTGGAGATACTCTGCATCTGGTTTGACCAGCTCCTTTTCTCAGAATTACTGCAGTCAAATCTCCTGCTCAAGAAGCCTCACTGGTCTCCTATTACCTCTAGGATCAGTATGGCATCGATAGCCAACAGAGCCTGGCTTCCTTTCTAGACTAATTTCACATTATTCCTTGCCTGTGTACTTTATGCAGCAGTCAAATTATTGTCTTTTTTCTTGTAAACAACATTCCTGTGCCCACCTCTGTGCCCAGGCTGTCCTCCATATCTGCAATGCTCCCCTTCTGCACCTCCATTTCTTGGAATCTAAACCCCTGGCCCCTGTCCAGCCTCAGTAGAAGTACCAGCTAGGTTATTCTTGGTTCCTTTGGTGGTTAGAGCTTTATTTCCCTCAACTCTTAATTTTACTTAGATTGCTAGACCTGAAGTTCAAATCCAGTCTCAGATCTTTATTATCTGTGTGACCAAGTTACCTCACCTATTAGCCCTGGTTTCCACATCTCTAAAATGAGGATGATGATAGCCCTGCTCCTAGGGTTGTTGTTTAAACCAAAAACATTACATATCAAAAGTGCTTTTGCTATATAAATTTACCCTTGTCCTTGCCTTATCCCCCCCCCCCCAGGAAAATGTAAGAACTTTGAGGGCTGGACCTATACTTTTTATCTTTGCAGCCTTAATATCCCCAGGGCCCAGCACAGGACCTGGCACATAGTCGATATTTAATAAATGGTTCTTGGCTTGCCTTGCTGCTGCTCTCTCTCCCACACACTTCTATTCCCCAATACACTCTCGCCTAAAGTCCATCACGACCAGAACTGTGGCTTTGCATACTGAAAGAGACAGAGTCACTTTTCGAAATGGAAAACTGCAGATGCTGAACATTGGCAAGTCCGAGTTGCGCTAGGAAGCCAGTGGGAGGCATCCTGGAGACTGCAGGAAGCAGGGAGTTGGCATCAGGCAGGGGGCCTTTCCAGAGTGGAAGCACAAGGGTTTCTGACACAGATGGGCAATTTTGGACTCACATTTCCAAGATAGGCAGATCACTAGCAATTTTTCAAATAAGAATTAGAAAAACTGTATGGTACCCTTTATACAGCTCTTAAATGATCAAAAACAAAAGCCACAAAATCCAGTATTGGTGGAGCTGTCAGGAAACAGGTATGTGGAAAAACTGGGGGTGGGGAACAGAACTGTGAATGGTTCAGTCTTTCTAGAAAGCAATCTGGTTCTTTGAGTATGTATATTTACAGTAAAAAAAAACACATGCACATGTGCGCACACATGTGCACACAGTATACATGGTATACACATGCCTACATCAAGAGCATTCAACAAACCCAGCATCAAGCAGCAAATATCTACTCTAAGTGTCAGACACAAGGGATACAAAAACAATCCTTGCCTTTGAGAGGCTTCCACTCTACTGGGAAAGGAGAGAGAACATGTTAATAAAATAGAGTGTAATAACAATGAATACTATCACTGGAGTAAGGGGAGAATGGGGGAAGGCTTCTTGGAGGAGGTAGGAGCTGAAGGGATTCATGCTAAATACTGAGTGGGGATAGAAAGGGGTAAGTTAACAGCATGGCCCTGGGGCGGAGGCTCAAGGTGAAGCCTGTGGTCTGGTTAATCTACTGAGGCTGGGAGAGGGCAAGAAGGAGCCAGGCTGCTGAGGACTGGCAATGAGAGCTGAGGAGAGGTCCAAATGATCAGAAAGAGCTCTGCAGCTCCATCTGGTCCCAAGCTGCTGCCTCCTCAATGAGCTTCCTCAAGCCACAGTTTCTTCACTGGGCCCTGGTCTTGCTCATCTGCAGAATGAATGGGCTGGATTCAATGGCTGAGCTTTGATCCCAGCTCTAATGACCTATGAGCCTGCATTCATGGGGGAAACTAGAAATGAGGCATGTTAACGTGATGGAATACTCATCTCCAGCTATTCCAAATGACAAGTATTTGGGTTATGTTGGGAATGTTAGAGGGAAATAGGAAAACCAGAATATATACCTACTCTAATCCCAACTATTTACAAATATGCGTGTAGTACAAAAGATATTGGAATACATAGTACACACATGCAAATTAGACACAGAAGCCTGTGACCTCAGAGTAGGAGCTCCCTCCATTGAGAGCAACCCATCTCCAAATGAGTCTTAGCCTACAGACTTGAAGTGATTTGCTAAGGGTCATGGACGTTCATGGCAGAGATAGAATGAGATCTGACATCTAGCACTCTCTCCACAGTGCTAAGGTGTGTGCCCACTCCCTTCCCTTCTCCCTCCATCTTTCCTGCTATAGATCAATCAATCAAAAAGCATTTATTAAGTGCCTACTATGTGCCATGTAAGGACCCTGAGCCAGGGGCTGGCAACACAAAGACAAAGAATAAAACAATCCCTTCTCTGAATGGGAGAGAAGAGTACTCACATACAAAAATACATACAGCATAAATATAAAAGGAAGAAATGCAAATATCGCCAACAAAGCAGGTAAACCCAAGATAGTCTCAGGAGGGCGCCCAGACACTCAAAGTCAGGAGGAATCAGGAAAGTCTTAGGGCAGAAAGTGGTGGCAGCTTGGGGATTGCTGAGGAATTCTAGGAGAAATAAGAGACTCAAGGCAAGGAGGTCAATGTGGAGGTCATTGCAATAATCTAGGCAAGAAGTGATGAAGGCCTGTACTGCATAGAGTGGGAGCGAATGTATGACTAAAGAGAATGGGCTAGAGATGAGACACTGTAGAGGTGGAAATGGCAAGACTGGACAAGTGACCAGTTGTGAAGGGTGAGGGAGACTGAGGAATACAAGGTGGTATTGAGGTGGCAGGCCTGGGCAACTAATTGCAAACATGGTAGAGCCTTCAGTAGGCAAGCTTGTAAAAGAAGTGAGTTTGGGGGGGGGGGGGACACACACAAACACATGCATATACACACACACCTGTGTATGGATTATTTATGCCTGACTTTTAGTTGCAGACCAATTTTCATGAGCCATGCTGAACATGCTAGATCCTAAGAGACCTGAAGGATGAGCCTCCCTCCACTGGCTGGCCATTTGGACAGGGAGGGAAAGAGGAGCCTTAGATGGCCGATTCAGGGGATGGGTGGCCCAGCACTCTCATCCTTACAAACAAAAGCTCTTAGAACTCAGTGAGAAATTTGAACCCTCGGGACCCAATTCTTGACCGGCTCCCTCCATCCCCAGCTCCAGCTGCTATTTACTGTTATTCTCCTTCATTAGTGTACAGCTGACTAAATTGGGATGTGAGGTATAAATGTTAAAAAGTCTTCTGGGGATAAGGGAAAAACCATGAAATGCACACCTCATTTTAAAAAAATCACATTTAAAGTTTATAGTCTCGTTCTGGGGAAGAAGTGGAATTTCTTTACATGGCAAGTATGACCAGAGCACATATTTTTTATTGGCAAGAAAAACTAAATTCTAAGGAATTTCTCAACTTTGGCTTAAAAAATGATTGTTCCATCAAAAACATCTGGAAAATACCATTCCCATCATCTGTTTTGCAGCCACGTTAAAGGTTTTGTCGCTGTAAACAATCTACCTTCTGTGTACCTCTCTGTACCTCCTGTGGGCTGCTTGGGCTAAGGTGGGCACTTAATGGGCATGATTAGGCCCAGTTTCTAAGGGCACACAGGCTTAGTTCAATAGATTTACTTGGGTCAAAGTCATGGGGCCTCCATATACACAAGCACCACAGCACTCCATAGGGGGGCACCTTTTCCCCAATCTCCACAAGCCCAGCTACAGTAGGAACCCCCCTACTTAGCCAGTTCCTGGCAATCTCAGCCTAAACCCAGCCAAGAACCAGGAAGTAAACAAAAAGGTCCTGGGGTTTGGGCCATAACTCAAAGCCAGGGAACTAATGCCCTTTCACTGTACTCTGCAGGAGAAGCCCTCATGCCTTTATTCAGAGGGACTGACTCTGAATTTACATGTAATTCTAACAACCTCAGGGAAGGGATTTTTTCAGGCCATAGCAGATTAAAAGCAATACATAAGAAAGGAAAGAGAGGGCGGGGAGCTGTCAGAAACAGACCCACCCATGAAGCAAAATCACCGTAAGTAGAAGAGTCCAAATAAATGGCCACAGGTCACACCATGAGGACTCCAAATTGAAAAGAAAAGGTTAAAACTTTCTTTCCACTTTAGAACCATTTCTGTCCCAAAAAAAGTCTTGGTGTTTTCGGCTTAGATCTATCTGCATGTGTTACAAGTATTTGATTTTTCTTTCTTTTTCAGTGGGAGCAGGGTGGAGAGGGTGTGTGGGAGAAGGAGAGAGAAGATGCATTTTTTCATTGAAAAATACATATTTTAAAAGAATATTAAAGAATATCATCACCCCCACCCCAAAAACATCTCCACGTTTTGAAGGGTGAGTTTTAGATACCTAGAAAATCCATTTTTTGATAATGCCTCATTTCTAGACACAGAGGGGAGGGGGAAGGTAGTTACTGTATCTGCACTGATAAATTCCACAAAACACAAGACTACCAAACTCAGCAAATAATAGGGAACAGCTAAAAAATGTCTTCGATGAAGAAGGATCAATACTCACCAAATACTGTTCAGAATGAAAAAGAGTTGAATAAAAATACAGCCAAAGGGTAAAATGCCGCCCATGATGATTCCAGGAAAGGGCTTGGTAAAGAAAGATTGCTTAGGGATCTGCCTGGGAATCTGGTTTGTACGAACTGGATGCTCGATGGGCTTAAAGAGAAAAACCAGCATGAGATGAAATGAAAAAAACTTTGTACAGAGAGAATCAACATATAGGGTCCTGGAACATACAACACAGCCACCAAGTGCTTAGCTACTCTAGCTCCTTTTCTTGCAGGCAGGGTCTAGGCTGGGCTAACAATTATGGCCACTTGGCCATCCTAATCAGATCTTACCCATTCACCATCGCCCGGCCTCAGTGGGTCGGTCGGTAACCTATCACAACAGGCCAGTCCACATACTGGCCAAAAGTTCTTCTTTAGAAATAATCTTCCCTTGCTATCCAGATGGTACAAGGTATGATCTGCTCTCTTCTATCCTCCTGCTGGGTTATAGCCCCACCTGAACTTCGGCTTCCCTGAGTTTTTCCCGGCAGCCTCTGGCTATTTCTTTCTATAATTCTTTAGTGTTCTGGCTGGATTTGTGCCTTTGGTCTCCCTGTTCTCTTTTCTCATCTGTGGGATCAGCTAACCACAAGACCATAAACCTTTTGCATGGCCGCTTCTCCCTGGCTCCTGTCCCTTGGCCCATTTGCCCACTGTATACGTCTATTGCATTCCTGTGCTGGTAGGAATCAGTTTTCCTACAATATGTTTTCTTAATTTTGCCACATCAGAAGAAAGATTCTAGAATTCCATAGCTTGGGAAACACATTAACATGTTTGGAAAAACATAAACATTAACAACTATCTTTGATGAAATAAAAGTCTTTCTTCAAAACATTTCCAAATTAATTGCTGAAGAGAATTACCAAAGGCAACAATTTTTCTATTGTAGATATATATATAGAAAACTATGTGGCACAGAAGTTTGAGGGCCAAACTTGGAGTCAGCAAGACCTGGGCAAGTCACTCGATCACTTAACCTCTCTCAGGTGCCAGTGGTCTCCATCAAATATCCCTGGATCAGTACAAAATTGTTTAGCATGAACTCCTGTGCATATATGCTGACTTATTTCTAAATTCTACACATATACCACTAAACTAATAATGAGGAACATTACAATACATGCAAAAGCAGAAATTTTTAAAGTCTGAAATAAAGATGAAATTGTTTGATCTGAGAGTCAGTAGGTAGCCACTTGAGTTAACTGAGGAGGGCAGTGATAAGGTCAGAACTCTGAGGTAGTGAAATCACTCCAGTAGCTGAGCAGAGGGTGGACTGGAGTGGGGAAAGACTGGAGGCAGAGAGAGCAGTTACTTCAAAGGCTCTGGTAATGGGCTAGGCTATAGATGCTGAGGGCCAGAACTAGGGGGATGGTTGAGGGAACAGATTGGTGATGTGAAATGTTGAGGATGTCCAGTTATGGCACTGGGCATATGGTGATATCTTCACTAGAAACAGGAAGTTTTGGAAAGAAGAGTGGCTGAGCAGGAAAGGGTGAGGGGCGGGGAGGGCCAGGAGGATAATCACAAATCATACATGACTACTACTCAGTCCCACCAAAAAAATACAAAAAAAAAATTCCAAAAGGTAGGAAGAAGTGTAGGGGCTTACTCACTAGCAACTAGCCAGCAGAAATAGCTACTGAGGGATGGGTGTCTACTCCAGCCCTCATGTGGCTGGCCCTGTCCAATTCCTGAAGGGTGGTTATGTTGCAGACAAGCCCAAGATCAACTGTGGAGCTTGGGGGCATGGGGAGAAAGGGTGGGATAGGATCTTTCTTCTCATCTTCCCACTGATTAATTACATACTCCCTGGAGGTCAAGCCACCAATTCCTTGGAATATTTCCATAACTCCCCACTCTGGAGAACATGGTTCTGTGCAAATCTTTAAGGCTCTTAAGACAGAAAAAAGATGCTGACCTACAGCAGTGAAGGACTCCCTACACTGATGAGATCATGGGCATCTAGAGACCCCCTAAAGCTTCAGCTAGCAAATGTCTACCCTCAGTCCTCTTGCAATGCCTCTCTGTGGTGTGGAGGTGACCCTGTGTTCCAAAACATTAGGCCATCAGAGAACAAGCCCTGGCAAGAAAAGCTCTGCCTATAAGCTGGGCAATGGACCATATGTCTTTCATCAGAGAACCAGCCTAGCTAAACTGAGAGGCTCATCAGTAGAATGATGATGAAGTTTTTCAGCCACAGCCACTCATGAAGACTGTCGCCTAAAGTGGAGAGAGGAGGCGGGGATGGACCTGCAGCAGCAGCATAACCCCAGGGAACACCTGGCATGCGGCCGCCGCAGTGGCAGTGAAGGCCCGGATACTGGAAGGATGCTGGGAGGACTGCAGGAGCTGCAGTATGTCAATAAAGAAGCAAACTCGGTGATGCTATTTAAGGTCAGGTGAATATTGCCTAAGTTTTACCTTTTCTTTGAATCCAAAATATGCACCAATAAATGTTAAGGGGACCGAAACACCGAACCACAATGCAAGGATGGCTACCAGAGTACCAAAGGGAATCGCAGCAGATGATCCTTTCACCCAAAGAATAAGATTCATAATGAAGAAATCGGCAAAGACAATGCTGGGGGGGAAAAAAGTTAAACAGATAAGGATCATAAAAAAAGGAGTTTCAGAAAAACATCACACATACTTGATACAAATGCTAAAGCTGCTTTTGGTAGGAAGGAGGTAAGGAGTAGTAGCAGTAGCAAGGTCACACTTTCAACTGGAATTAAATCAAACCCTGCCAATTAACCACATGACCAAGACTTAAATTCAGTTAATTTACAGTGAGAAGTGTCAGCTTGCAAGATCTTTTTAATTTAAATGAAGACATAGAAAAGAAATACTAAATGGGAAAATAAAATTCAAAATATGGACATGGAGAGAACCGAAAAGATTCTCTATCTAGTTGTCTGTCTTTGGTTAGCTCAGAGTCTACAGTAGGGAAGAAACAAACAGTTGGGAATTATGAGCCAGTTGAAGAGGGCAGCTGCCATGCCATCCAGAATAGTGTATCCCATAGTTCTTTTTTCAGGCAGAGAGAACATAGCTTGATGTTTTGAGATACAAAGTGTTTAAAGTGAAGGGATTTCATTTTATGCCCTTTTTCTCCCAGAAGACCAATAAAGCTCCTCCTCACAAATACCAAATTTTACCTCATTGATCTCGAAGAAACTCCAATTTTCTCTGAGTTTTCTTAGTCATTTCTTATGACTCAACTTGATTCTTACCATAGCTGCCTAGAACCTGCACAGATACAGATGATGCTCCTGTTGGCCTACAGGCTATTTATCATGAAGAGGAAAAATCTGGTCTTCCTTTATTCTCCTTTCAGTATGGACTTTAAGCCAACTCACAGAAACACTTGCTTTAGAATTCCCAAACTCCCTAATGGTCAAGCCACAGTACTAAAGCAAAGAAGGCTTTAGCAACTATGAACTTGGATCAAGGAGGGAGTGAGATAGAATAGAAATGGAATAAAAACTAAGAGTCAAGAAATCTGGGTTCAAATCTATGCTCTGACACTCAATGATCCATAACCACTGTCAGTTTCTTCATCTGTAAAAGGAGAATAACCCTCACACTGGCTACATTTCTGGGTTGTTGTGAAGATAACATTCACAACATTTGTTTATAGATGTTATATTAGTGAAGTGCTCCTTATTATCTTTTCCCCCATAACATTTTTTGAGGGGGGTGGTACTCTCTAGAGATAGTGTGTGGTAAATGGGAAAAAAGGTTCAAATCTCAGGGCCTTAGTTTCTTCCCCTGTAAAATGAGTGGGTTGAATCACATGACTTCTGAGGTCTCTTCCAGCTCTAGGTCCAGAATCCTGTCCATGACCTTAGACAGGTCATTTTACCTTATCTGAGCCTCAGTTTCCTCCTTCATCAAATGAGGTGGTTAGAACAGACAGCCTTTGAGACCCAATCTAGTTCTCTATCTATAAACCTCTGTGTACCCGAGGGCAAGCACTTTACCTACCTGTGCCTCAGTTCTTCCCTCCTGTTCATCATCTCATACCATTCATATATCCTTTCTCCAAATATTCTCTGAAGAGAGTGGAACTTCTTCTGGCCAGGGCCAACCTTCTACTAACTAACCCTTGATGTCGTCCCCACCTGGTATATTCAGCAGATTGTCTCTTTTGGGATCCTGACTCCTCGTCTAAGCTTCGATTTCTTTCTACCTTCTCCACCAATTATGATCTTGTATCTCTCCTCTCCTCCCACCATCCTAGTTCCCCCAGGCACAGACCTCAGCATTCAGCCCAACTCTTCACAAACCCAACTGGTTGTAAATTCTGTCATCCTGTTTTCACATCATCTTTCACCTACATGGCTTTCAGTCAGACACCGACAGGTCCTTCAGGCCCTCATCTCCTCACTACTGCAATAGATTCATAGTTAATTGGTCTCATCTTAAGTGTTTCCTCTTTCTAATTCATCTTTCACTCAGCTGCCAAAGTGATTTTCCTAAGTCTATCGAATGTCATACACACCCTCCTCAATAAACTTCAGTGGTTCCCTATTACCCACAAGATCAGATCCACAATCTGCTGTTTGACACTGAAAACCCTTCACAATGTCATCCCCTGCTACTATTCCAGTTCTCTTACACTTCCCACCAGCCCCATCACACACCCTACAATTTAACCATACAATCCAGCTGTTCCTCCAATTGGACAGCCCATCTCCTATCTCTGCTCCTTTATCTCGCCCTCGTGTGCGCGCGCTCGCGCTCTCTCTCTCTCTCTCTCTCTCTCTCTTTCTCTCTCTCTCTCTCTCTCCTCTCACCTATCCAACATCATTTCTCTGGCTTCTTTCCAGATGTAGTTCAAATCCCACTTCCTGCAGGACACTTTCTGGCTCTGCTCATCCACTAAGACCTTCCCATCTGAGATGACCTTTCATCCACTCTGTATACATCTTGTCTGTACCCTGTTACTGATGTGTTGTCTCCCCCATTAAAATGTAAGTGCCTTGTGGGCCAGGACCGTTTTAGCCTTTCCTTAAGGTACAGTGCCTGGCACACAGGAAGCCCAAATGACTCACTCAGTTTCATGGGACAGCTGAAATTCCTTTTTTGGTCATCATTCTCCCATCTCGATGCCATGGATCTGTCTCTTCTATAATACAACTTTGCTCTTTTCCTGGGTTAAGCCCTCAGATTTTATTTATACTTTTTCCATTCTTTTCACCGGATCTTTATCATAGGCCAACTCTTTCCATTTCTTGAAATCTTTTCATCGGAACACTCCTTTCTCAGCAGCCTTACATCCTTGGCAAGAGGAACACTGTCTCTAATTCCTATGTTCACTTTATCACCATTGAGAAACATTTAAGGAACATCTCTCCCGGGTGCAGCCCAATCTAGTGACTAGGACTTTGCAAGGAGTTTAGGAAAGAGGATCCTGAGAGCCCAGACCTAGGACTAGAACAGGGGAGCCTTCAAGGTCAGCTAGACCCTCCATTTCATTTGAAGGAAGGAAACTGAGGTCTAGTCAGGGGAAAGAACTCACCCAAGGTCACACAAAAAATCCTAGATCAAGAGCTGGAATGTCAGAGACCATTTGGCTCACCCCCCCCATTTGAAAGATGAGGAAACTGAGGTCCAAGGAAATGAGATTTGTCCGAGGTTACACAGGAAGTATGTGATGAAAAAAGCAGAAACTGAACCCAAGTCTTCTGACACCAGAGCCAATATTCTTTTCACTGGACCAAGCTTCATCAGCTTAGCATATGTTAAGGGCCACACAAGCCTTAGGGATAATAAGGGATAGAGGAGTTGAGAAAGAGGAAGCAATCAGGGCAAACTGGCATGGAGGTGGTTTTATCTGAGGAGACAGAGACAGAAGTATGCATGCCCTTGTTCAGACACCTAGGAAGACCTATGTGATTGATGTGAAGGGCTCATGGACTAGACCAGTGAGGGGCAAACTTTTTAAAGAGGGGGCCAAAGGAAAGGAAATGCTAATGTGTCAGTCTGTTTCTAAGGCAACTCTTTCCAAGTTTCATTGTATTGTATCCTACTCGTTGTATTTGTCAGATTAGGAATAATGTCCCACGGCTGGATAGAACATTTCAGGGGGCCATGTCTGGCCCACAGCCATAGTTTGACCATCACTGGACTAGAACATTGGGAAAGAAGACTGGAAAATTGAACTGGGACCAAATGATGTGGACCTTGAATGTCAAAACTAAAGAAATCTGCCATTTATTTTCTAGGTAATGGAAAGCCCCATGAAGGTTTTAAACTAGGCACTCTGATAGAGTAGAAAGGGATGAAAACACAAAACTCAAAGTCAAGATTTGAGTTTCAGTGCTGCCTCTTATTGCAGAAGCAAAGGATAGTGGAACTAGACTAGAAAGGATCTGAGGAGACCAAAGTCCCTCATTTTACAGAGGAGAAACTAAGACCCAAGGTAGGGACATGACTGGCCCAAGATCATACAACTAGTAAGTGCCTGAAACTGGAGTCAAACCCTGATCTCTTTTTGGCTCTGAGTCCTCCCGCATTCTGGCCACTCCACTATCTCCTCACAATCCTTGTATACTTGGCAAAGTCACTTAAAGATTCTCAGCCTCAGTTTTCCCATTTAATAAAGAGGAACAAAGTATACTTACACTATCTACTGCATCAGACTGCTGTGAGGGTCTCCTGTCAAAAGCACTAAACTAGTGCTCACTGATTACTAAGACAGCCAAGGAAGAAGATGATTCTGGCAGCAGGGTCCAGTTTAAATCAGAGTTCTCATCACTGCCAGATGCAGCGGGATGGATGTCCTGAAAGTCAGGGCTGAGAAGAGAGCCTGAGAGCAGTCCTCCCAGAGGCCACTGAATCTCCAAAGTGCACACATTAACAACTACCACATTTTAACAAATGCTTTTCATATGTGATGTCTAGGGTCCCTTCCTCTGCAAGAGGCAAGCCTGGTGGGGGCTTATGTACTTCATGAGCTCCTTATTTTTTTCCAGTTCTCTCTTCTCCTTTCCTTTGTTTCAGGGGCTGAAATGACTATCCCCATTCCCCAGGGTTTGCTACCATTGACACTTGTAGAAGCCCAAGTTTCATTTGTACTCTACCTATTATATCTTCCCTTCATAAACATTCCTCCAGGTGTCCACTCTTTTCCTTTCTATCGCACATAAAACTGTCTCTTCTGGGACTAAACTCAACTTCCTTCTACAGCTTTCCATTCTCTATTCTCTTTTACTTCCTTCCCCAGCTACCACCAGAAATCTACCTTCTCCTTTCTCTTCCCATTAATTCCCAAGCCCCTCTTATATGCCTTCTCTCCCACTGGGCCATATCCTCTGCTTCTACCTGGCTACATCCTAGAGCTGCACACTCACTGGGGTGATTCAGGGCCCTTGAGGCCAGGCTGGCTGTGCCAATCTCCTTCATATCTTGTCAGATCTTGGGTGGTTTGAATCTGAGTCCCCTATCCCACAGAAAAGATGAGATATACTCTCTGTCCTGTGGGAGGTGCCAGGTAGGCTTTCTGTCCACAGCCTCTCTGCTGGATGGACATGCTTTTTCCTATTTCTATGTAGACACACAACTACAAAGATCACCTGAGGATAAATAATGGACATGATCCCTTTCTGTCTTGAAATAACAGGCACCGAGCAGGTACATGAGCCTATGCCCTTGCCAGGGTAAAATTTTACATTTGTACTTTGGAGGAAACTGAGACCAAAGAGTCTAAGCAAGTTAAATCCAATATGACACAGTGGCACAAACAGGATGGTCACTTGGGCTCCTCCTGACCTCAAGTCCATCCTCCTTTCCTCCATACTACAGGCCATGCCCCTATTAATGGGGCTCTGAGAAATCTCTGAGAAAACTGGGTCAAAACAGGGTTCACCAGATTTATTTGGTCCCCAAATAGTGGGAAGGCAATTGGCTCTAAAGCCTTGATGTAGCAGGCAAAAAGAACGCATGGGCCTCTTAGATGGACAGCAGGAGGAGGGCTGTCTCCCTTTGGAAGTCTTCAAGCAGAGGCTACATTATCCCCTTGTCGGCTGTGCTATAATGGGGCTTCCTTTCAGGTATGGGTTGGTTTTAATGGCCACTGAGGTGAGGGCCTTGCCGACTCTAAGATTCTGGGAGTAAGGAGCAGATAGGTGGCTAAGTAGATAGAGTGCCTGGCCTGAGTCTGGAAACTTCCTCTACCAGAATTCAAATGTAGCCTCAGACCCTAGCTATATGACTTTGGGTAGGGTTAAATGACTTACCCAGAGACTGAATGGGTTACAGTATAGCTTTATGGTGTTAGGGGCTGAACTTGTTTGAAAGGGCCAGTTTTCCGTGTCTGTCCAGGGTTTTAGTTCACAAGGGCTCCACAACACTGACTCAAGGAGAGGAAATAAGTGACCATCAAAAAGCTAAGGTCAGAAGCAGCTAGGTGGCTCAATGAATTGAGAACCAAGAGTCCTGGGTTCAAATCAGACACTTCCTAGCTATGTGACCCTGGGCAAGTCACTTAACCCCCACTGCCTAGCCCTTGCTGCTCTTCTATCTTAGAACCAATGTATAATATTGATTCTAAGATGGAAAGTAAGAGATGTTTTAAAGTTGTGGTCAAGCCAAGAGCCCTATCAGAATTAGTGGAGCTCACCCCCAATTTCTCATCCTTAAAAGGAGGGTGCTATTTAGCAGGCAATGGGTAAATGGCAGCAAGTAGATAGATGTGTCCCAGAACATCAGATAAGTGGAATGCTTCTATGTGGTAGCCCAAAGGGTTCCCAAGTCAGGGGCCGGGGAGAGGCTCAGTTTAGAGGAGCTATAAGAGAAGGCCTAATCTATGCCTGGGCAGGAAAGGTCACTATGGAGAACGGGGAAGGAAGCCCGACAGGAGGTGACCTGCCATAATTGGACCCTTGTGTTCCTCAGAGACTGAATTGAGAAAAAAATTCTCATTCTTCTGAGCACAATCATTCCCTCTACATCCATCCCCCAAGTCATCTTCTTGAAACAAAAAAAGAATAAAGCAGTTTATGATCAGGGCTGGCATGTTAGACCTGATGGGACTTCAGACATCCCCTCACTTCCTTGAAAATTCTTCACCTGCTTGCTAATGCCTCCAAGTCCCTCCAGGAGGAAAAAGCCTTCCAAGCCTCAATTAGGAGTAAAAGGCTGATTGACAACAGTTTCATGTGTCTGAGTTTCAGTCTAAGTGCCATCAGCCAGTCAATAGAAGCACTGCTTTGCTCTCAAGTCTGTCCTTAGAGATTGCATCAGACGGTAGCTATAGTACAGGAATTGGACTCAGGAACCCTGGGTTCCACATGATCTAGCCCCAGTCATCCATCATCACTGAACCTCAGTTTCTTCATCTGTGAAATGGAACTGATAATTCCTACCCCAACTGCTTCAAAGAGTTATGAGAGTCACGAATGAAAGAAGAGAGGTTTAAATTTTTGTAAAGGGCTTCTATTGACACATGGAAGAATAGTGGCCAGAACAGAGGATGGATGCAGTCCACAGTGCACAATTATTACAGGCCCCTTACAGGTTTGCAGGCTGAGCCTCCCATCAAAACGGACACTCTCTGAGAGCATGGATCATGTCTCTGCCTTTTTTGTAGTCTCAGGGCTTAGCACGAGGCCTGGTTCATATGTTGTCATTATTGTTCAGTCGTGTCCAATTGACTCTTCATGATCCAATTATGAGATTGTTGGGGGCAAAGATCCTAAAATGATTTGCCATTATTGCCTTTTCCAGGTCATTTTACAGATGAGGAAACTGAGGCAAAAAGGGTTTAGTGACTTGTCTAAGGTCACAAAGCTAGTGTCTAAGGCTGGATTTGAACTCATCTTCCTTACTCCCAGCCAGGCACTCTAGCCACTGTGCATCCTAGCTGCCTGGCTCATAGTAAGAGCTTTGTAAATGCTTGCTGATTGACTGGACTTCATCACTGAAGAGAGGGAGGACAGATGTAGGTGAGTACCAAGGATGTCCTGATCTTCTGTTGGTTATGCCATACTTGCTGCCCCTTGCTCTACAGAAACTCTTCTCTCCAAGGTTATCAAAGAACTGAATGAGGAACTAAGCCTCAGCAACCTTAAATTACTATTATATCATCATCTCTTCTTGGTTTAACACAATGACCTCTTATGGCATCATCCTTTTAGATCTTTCCGTGGCTCTGGCCCTGCCCTCTTGGGCAATTCTGTCTTGCTATCCAAGGCCCCAGCATCCTCCCAGCTGCCCAGTTCTGAAAGCTCCTGGACTCCTCACTCTGTCACACCATACAGCCACCCAAAGTCACTGGCATTCAAGCCCTGAGCTCCCCACACAAGTCAAAGGTGAGTGAAAGGGAGGAGCTGAGCATCATCCTGAGGTTATAGTCTGACTGAACAGGAGGATTGTGGGAAGGGAGGAGAGCTAGATACAGGATGATAGCTGAGGAGAAAAGCAGAAAGCCAGAGGGAGATTGGAGAGTTTGGATCCCACTACGGGCTGAGATCTGCTCCAAATGCTGAGAAGGGATGAAATCAAAGGTGTGGAGAAAGGAATTAGCCTTGGCAAGCAGAGGGGTTACCCCTTCATCAGAGACAGGAGACCAGGAGACAAAGAGAGAGTGGGTTGGGGAGTGGGGAATATTAGAGGGATGTGAAATCTGGATTAGGGCACAAGAGGGCACTCTAGGCAAACGGCCTCAGGTTTGTCGGTGAAGGATGATGCATGGTCATCAGAGGATGGGGTGGGGGTTGGGGGAACTGCCCTGAAAGTCTTGAGGAGAGGACAGGTTGGGAAGGGCTTTCTAGTTATAATAGAGAGCCACTAGTTTCTTTGGGAGGGAGGGTGGTGACATTCAGATCAATGCCTTTCCAAAATTACTTTGGCAGTTGAATGGAAGCTAGATTAGAATGGGAGAAAGACTTGAAAACAGGAGATCAATTCTGTTAGTCAATGAACATTTATTAAGCACCCACTACATGCGGGGCAGTGTGCCAAGCACTGGCTTTGGGGACAGTTCAGGTGAGAGGGTAATGAGAGCCAAGTACCAGGATGGAGGCAGTGTCAGAGGAAAAATGGGACATATAGGATAGATGTTGGGAAGGTAGAAACAACCAAATCAGCAACAGACTGGACATGTGGCGTGAGAGCAAGGAGTCCAGAATGACACCAAGGCAGCAAACCCAGGTGACTGGGAAGGTGGTGGCGGTGCCGTCAACAACAAAGGCAGAGTTTGGGAGAGGAAGGCTTTGAGAAAAAGATAATGAGCTCTCTTTTGTACATATCATGTTTGAGATGCTTGCAGGACACCCAGCTTGAAATAGACAGTTGGTGATGTGGGACTCGAGGTCAGAAGGAAATATTGTATAGGTCGGTATCACTTAGTACAGTACTTGGCACTGAGTGGGCAGAGAACTACTTGCTGACTGGCTGACTGGCTTCTGACCCTACTCTTTCTTCCTTCTACCATGATTTCAATTATCATCTGTATCCAGATGAGTTCCAAATCCACAGGCCTAACCCCTTCCTGACTGCCTCCTTGATATTACCTCAATATTCTACTGGCATTTCAAGCTCTATGTCATCTTTCTTCCTAAAACTCTCACTTCAACCAAGTTGTGTATTTCTCTCCTGGCTTCCCAGCTTCACAAAGTCAGTCAGTCTTCTTTGACGATTCCCTGTTCCTTGTTCTCCAAAATCAATCAGTGAGTCCACACCAATGCCATCTCTCAGAGCCATCCCCTTTTCTGGACTCACACTGCCTCTGCTTTCCATCAGGGTCTTAGCACCTCTCACCTGACCTACTCTAACAGGGTGTTCCTTAGCCTCTGTGCCTACTTCCAAGGTCTCCCCTCCACACAGTGTCCAAAGAAATTGTCCTCTGACCACATCACTTTCTCTACTCCAAAGCCTTGGAAGAACCTCAGTGGTTCCTTCCTCATCATCTCTGGAATAAAATAGAAACTTCTCAGCATGCTCTCCCACATGATGCCTCCAATCTATCTTCCCAGACTCCTTCCTACACAAGCTGGCTGTGCTCCTTACATACTTCCTTCTCGTGGCTACCTTACATTGCTTTGTTTCCTTCAAGGCTCGTGTCTTCTCCTCCACTAAGCCTTCCCTGATCCTCTGACTTGTTGGTATCCTCTCTCTCCCAGCCCTGTGCACTGACTTATCTATACACATGATACGCCTCCTCAGTGACAAGAACATAGCTCGAGAGAAGGCATTTATTTTTTTGCCTCCCCAGACATACCACAGAAATTCAGGGCATTTCTTCTCATTTGGCCTAGCTCTGAGGTAAAACAGGTGATCAGCATTCCCCTTAAAAAACAACAACAAAGTGCTAACCATTTCTGGGAAGGAGGGAGACCATTTGGACCTTGTAACTTCAAAAAACATGTGTGGAAAATTGTTATTGCATATAACTGGTAAAATAAAATATTTTAAAACAATAACATCAGGGGGCAGCTGGGTGGCTCAGAGGATTGAAAGCCAGGGCAAGAGATGGGAGGTCCTGAGTTCCAATCTGGCCTCACACTTCCCAGCTGGGTGACCCTGGGCAAGTCACTTGACCCCCATTGCCTAGCCCTTACCACTCTTCTGCCTTGGAGCCAACACACAGTATTGACTCCAAGACAGAAGGTAAAGGTTTATTATTTTAAAAAAAGAAAAAAGAAAAAAAAGCTCTTTCCCTACCCCAAGTACAAGGCAGCAATGCAGCATAGTGAATAGAGTGCCAGGCATGGAGTTAAGACTTCAAATCTGACCTCAGATAATTCCCAGCTATGTGACTCTGGACAAGTCACTTCACCCTGTTTGCTTCAGTTTCCTCATCTGTAAAATGAGATGGAGAAGGAAATGGCAAACCACTTACCAAGAAAACCCAAAATGGGATCACCAAAAGTTGGACACAACTGAAAAGGACTGAACAACAACACCCTAAGTTCAGAAATCCTCTGGGTCAAATCATTCTATTTCCTTTAGTTTGACCCCACATTACCTGATTTCTAGTCCCTTTCAGTGGTGTAGAGAGTGGCTAGAGAATTGGCCTTGGAGCCAGGAAGCCTTAGGCTCAATTCCTGCCTCTGATACATCCTGGCCATGTGACCTTGGGCAAGTCACCTAACCTCTCAGTATTCCTGAGAACTCTTGAAGGCTTTAAGTCACCAAGAAAAGGTACCCATTGGGCAGCTCAGTGGTTCAGTGGATAGAGAGCTGGGCCTGGGGACTGATAGTCTTGGGTTCAAATCTGGCCTCAGATACTTCCTAGCTATGTGACCTTAGGAAAGCCATTTAACCCCAGTTACCTAGCCTTTAGCAACGCTAAGGTACCAATTCTAAGACAGAAGGTAAGGGTTTAAAAAGAAAAGAAAAAATAGTGTGAGGGAGGTCACTTAGGTAGCACACAGTGTATAGAGTACCAGGTCTGGAGTCAGAAGAACCTGGATTCAAATCTGGCCTCAGATGCTGTCTAGCTGTGTGACCCTGGGCAAGTCACTTAATCTTGACTGCCTAGCCCTTGCTGTTCTTTATGTCTTAGAATCGATTCTAAGAAAGGGTTAAAAAAAGAGAGAATAGTGTCAACTTTTCCCATCATAGTGAACAGGATAACTAAGGATTTATGATCAGTTTGTGGTCAAGGTTGAGAAAAGTCAATGTACTGGAGGTAAGTGAATTTTGGAAGCTCATCAAGGACAACATCTTCTCACTCAACAGAATGAAAAAGAGAGTTTTTCTCATGGTGGGCCCCCCACATGTTCATTCTAGTTTACCTGAAAAGAGTTAGGGAACAGAAGCAGATGGTTGTAGCCTGTATGACTCCCTCAGAGCTCCTTCTCCTCCACAAAAAGAGTTCTTGCCAAAGGTCACACCATCTTGCTGAAATTGCCACTATTCAAATCCCTGGATTCCACCACACACTCCCTAAGCCAACTCGATGGGACAAGAGGCCACAAAACAAGAGCCAGAGTCTTCTAAATCTTTCATGGCAAAGCAGACTCTCGCCTATGCCTAGCAAGACCATCTGCATTTAGTTGAGTCACCAATCTGGCATGAAACCTCTCCACAACTGGCTCCTCTAATTATCAGTGAAACCAAATTCTTCCTTCCTCACAGTAGAATGCCATCCGCAAAGAAGGGGGGAGAATCTGTTTTAGTACAAGTTGAAGTGTGACTTGAGAAGGGTTGCTATTAAAAAGCAAAAGCCTTTTAAAAACACATAACAGAATTTGGTATTTAAGAGATCATCAATTTGTTACTGGAGTAAAAAGAGCTGGATTTTAGGCCTCTGCCACTTATCAGCTTTGTAAACTCCAGGGGCTCAGTTTCCTTCTCTGTAAAATGGGAGGGTTGGACTAGCTGACCTCAGAGATCCCTTCCAGATACTGATCTAGAATGCTTTACTTCAGCCTAGCCCAGTCATCTCCTCTCCCTGAGCATCAGTTTTCCTCCTTTATAAAATGAAGGGGTTAGATTCTATGGCCTCTGAGGACTATTCCAACTCTATCTAGAATGCCATGTGTGGCTCTGAGCAAGTTACTTCATTTCCCTGGGCCTGTTTCCTATTCTATAAAATGCAATGGATTGGATTAGATGGCCCCTGAGGGCCCTTGCTTGGCTAAAGTCATTTTTCCATGACAGCTACAGGAATAAGCAAAGATGGGCAGAAATCGTGCTCCAATTCCACAATAACTTACAGGGGCAGTGGTCCCTGCTTTGCCCTTCCAATGTGATGCAGAAGGCAGCCAAGAGTTTCTGAAACTTCCCAAATGACGACCACACACTCGCTGTGGCCAATAACTCTTTTTCCTAGAGGCAAGATATTCAATATACAGAAAAATGAAGAGAACATGGAAATAACAGAAAGAGCTACTTGGAGAACACGGTGGCAATTAATCACTTCACTGCTTCCTCATTATTATCTATAATGATTTCTCCAAGGCAAAATACCCCCAAAAAGGATAAATTTCAAAAGATGGCACCTCCGATACTAACCCAGGGCATAACAGTGCTGTCAGCAAAACATTCGTCTTCCACTTTTCACCTCGAAATGCTGAGGAAGAAATTGAAAAAGTCATCATTACTCAAGAAACCTGATTAAGCGATTTTCCCAATTTTTTATAGTGACAAAGGTACCATTTCATTCCCATAGCTAGGTCACAATTCCCATATTGACTTATCACTTGAAAAATGCTATTTTAAGGCCCTTTAATCCCGACACCGAACACGTCAAGTAAGTCGAATAAGAAACATGGCTATACTTACTCTTATACATCTTAGCAGACACATAGCCAGCAGGAGTTCCCAGCAGGACCCACAGTATGACTGCACAGGTCATTAATGCACCTCGATTGGCAGGTGAAAGAAACCCAAGGCAAGCTAAGACTAAAGGCATGAAAAAAGAAAATTCAGCCAGTGAAAATAATCACTTTGCAATTACACAGTGCTTTATAGCAAATTAAGGGTAACTCGATTAGGATTTCACATTATAAGCAGCAGCTACAAAGGATATTCTTGGGGGGGCCAATAAGTGAGTAGTACTTCAAATTATAATAATTTAACTCACCTCTCATGATTTTGGGGGGAAAGAAAAGTATGATTTTTTTAAAAAGCAAGTAAGGTAACTTTGAAAGCTGAATGAGTTTCAAATTGACTGAAAATACTTTCCCAACATTACCCTCAACCAGTAACATAAACAGTGAGAGTTTGTTCTTCTCAAAAAGTTAAAACAGAAATGGAGACGTGAGGAAGAGAGGGAAAGCCAAGAGATACTCTTTGGATGTGTATAAATGGAATTAGCTCACCCCCCATTCATAGTTAAAACTCTAGCCACCAGAGATAATGTCCTCCCCACCTCCCTTAGTGGGGAGGGGAGATGAGTTACCCACACGTGACAATAAGTAACAAATCAAGAACAAGGGACTGCCCTTTGGGCAGTCCAAAAACAATGTTGAGGCTGCCATTTGTCCACTTGAATTGGAGGTGGACCTCCAAGAAGTGACGAAAGATGCTGTCCTTCAAATATGATGGTAACTTCCTGTTGGGGCAGTTGGCGCTTTGAACTTGGTGCTGAAGGATCTCTGCTGAGACCTCAGGCAGCTTCCCCTCTGAATTGTCACGTGGGTAAGTTAGGCTGACTCCCTTTGGCCTACCTTGGTGTCTCTAGAGTCTTTATCTCAATAAGGCTTCTTTGCCTCTCTAATTGCTAAGGCCTTGTGACTAGTAGCCTAGTTTAATTAGCCTTTTAACCCTCTCTCTGTCCGGACCTCTGCTGGTCCGGGCCAGCCTCTCCCTCTCTCTATTTCCCTACCTTCTACCTTCCCAATTGTAAATAAACTACCATAAAACCCATCCTGACTTGGGTCTATTTTAATTATGGAATCAATCTGAATTATTGATTCCTGGCAACCACACCTTAATATATATATATATATAATATCTAAGTTTTCCCTCTTACAGATCAGAGGAATCGACAAGCCTAAGCAAGAATATGAAAATCATAACTAGATCTCAAAGAAGGCAAAGAGGAGCAAAAAAAAGAGAGAGAGAGAGAGAGAGAGAGAGAAGTTAGAAGGGGGAGCATTCCCTTCTTTTTTTGTATTCATTTCCAGTATAGTCCTCTACAAAAATGGCAAGCTTCTCTTTGGGCTAAGGAATTAGGGTATTTCGAGATCTTCTACCAATTCCATGCCCACTACAGAGGACATTCTGCTGGGATCTAAAAGGATTAAAAGAGTTAAACTAAATTTATGGAAAACATATAGCCACATTTGGCTAAGCCTAACTGTCAATATTTTTAGTTTAATAATAAGCAAATAAAATTAAAAATGAGTATCACAAGAAATGTTTCAGCAGTTTTTACATCATTACAGTTATCTTAACTGCATCCAAGTCACATAGGCTTCATTTTTTTAAAAAAGACTCATTTATTCTATTGCTTGCCTTTTCAATGGGGAGGCTGAAAATAGATGAGAAAAAATTAAATTTAACAAGGTAAAAAAGGACTCACTTAATCACTGTATTTTTTTAAACATCTCATTGAGTACTTTTAAAGTTCAATTATACTATTTTATCTCATTTATTTCACAATTATAGCATTTTCCATAAGAAAAGTTCACTGAAGCATTTTAAAATAAAGACAAGGAAGGACATACAAACAAGCCTGGCAATATGGAAAGTTAACGTGTTGAATTTATCATATGCTATTTTTTTAAAAAAGCAAACTTTTATAGAATGGAAATGTGTGATTTAACACACAGATCTCTTTTTCTGCTCTACTCAGTATATGAAAATGGTCTCTTTTTTTCTGGGGATGTTTGTTAAATTTGAAAAACAAAAATGTTTTTAAGTAAATAATTTTCTGAGGAAGGAAAGAGGGGATTGATTTTCCACTGTGGAGATTTGGGAGCTGTGACAAAAAGACTCCAGTTTTTGACACTGTTTCTAAGAAACTCCACTTCCAAATGCTACTCACATAATGTAATAAAGGTCATAATGAAAATTTGTGTTCCTTGACCCAGGAACACAGCCAGCAACATTGCCTTCTTTGGAGGCCTGAAGACATCTCCATGAACCAACTTCCAGCCAAACTCTTCTTGGGCATCTTCCTATACACGTGAGAGAAAATGTCTTTGATAAATATACAAGTTCTTGCCTCAGAAATTTGGCATGCATTTGATCCTGAAAATTATGTGAAACAAAATCTTCCTCCAAAGACAGATAAACTGGAAACAAGGGCCTCATTAGCCATAAAATTAGTGATGGATAGGGTCCAAAAGTATCTCTGAGAGCATTTCTCTAATTTTACAGATAAAGAAACTAAGGCCCTTGGGTGTTGGGAAGGAGGTGACTTGCCCAAGGTTATACAGCTGAGCTGAGACAAGAACCCCAGGCTCCAGACTTCCACTACAACAAACATGTGGTCTGTCACAATGCCCTTCCACTAGAGAACTTGGCAATAATCTTGAATGCTAGGTAGGGCACATTAACTAAACAAAGTCTAGCATAACAATTTTGTTTTTCAGATGAGTTGCAACCCGTCGTGTGCTATAATGACATACTAGGGGAATTAAAGGTAACAACACATCTGTTCCCCCCACTGATCCTTTTTAAAATTAAATTTAGAGATTTTTTTTCAATTAACAAGAATCTATTTTCTCTCCCTCCTACCTCTCCAATCCCACCCTCCATCCTAATTGAACAAAAGAAAAAGAAAACCTTTATAACAAATGTACATAATTAAGTGAAGCAAATTCCCACACTGTCCGTATCCAAAAATCTCTGCCTCAGGAGTCCGGAGGTGGGCAGCATGCTTCAGCCCACAAATGAAAAATCTAAGACTCTACAGGTAATTACAAGAGTCAAAAATTGAAAACAGGAGATTATTTTAATGGAACTGAATACCTAGGGCTCTGCAAAACTCTGAGTTTGCTCAAATAAACCGAACAGTTTCAACTGAGATATTTCTGTAGAGCAATAATCTTTCATCTGACCATGACCTATGACCCTATGAAAACCAAATCCACCATGCTTCTATATAATCAAGTCTGTATGTATTTCCTTTGACCTGGACTTTTTTATCTATTCAGCTCTGAGGTGTTTTGAGACTCTCAATTTACTCATCACCCTCAAGGTAAACATAGATTTATGACTGTCATCTAAAATTTCCTGTCTAATTAGTGCATTCTGGGTAGTACTGAAGGCATTCTATTCTAAAGACAAAGATCACATTGTTTCCCAGTTCCTAGGAAAATAATTTGTACAAACAAAAACAATGCAACCAAAATCAGAAGGGAAACAACAAACTGGGAAAAAATTTATGTAACAAAAAATTCTGACAAAAGTCTAATTACTCAAATATACAAGGAACTAAATCAATTGTATAAAAAATCAAGCAATTCCCCAATTGATAAATGGGCAAGGGACATGAATAGGCAATTTTCAGATAAAGAAATCAAAACTATCAATAAGCACATGAGAAAGTGATCTAAATCTCTAATAATTAGAGAAATGCAAATCAAAACAACTCTTGAGGTGTCACCTCACACCTAGCAGATTGGCTAAAATGAAAGAAGGGGAAAGTAATGAATGTTGGAGGATGTGGCAAAATTGGGACATTAATGCATTGCTGGTGGAGTTGTGAACTGATCCAACCATTCTGGATGGCAATTTGGAATTATGCCCAAAGAGCGCTAAAAGAATACCTGCCCTTTGATCCAGCCATACATACTGAGTTTGTACCCCAAAGAGATCATAGATAAAAAGACTTGTACAAAAATATTTATAGCCTCACTTTTTGTGGTAGCAAAAAACTGGAAAACAAGGGTATGCCCTTCAATTGGGGAATGGCTGAACAAATTGTGGTATATGCTGGTGATGGAATACTATTGTGCTCAAAGGAATAATAAACTGGAGGAATTCCATGTGACCTGGAAAGACCTCCAGGAAGTGATGCAGAGTGAAAGAAGCAGAGCCAGAAGACCATTGTACACAGAGATCGATACACTGTGGTAAAATAGAACGTGGTGGACTTCTGTACTGGCAGTAATGCAATGACCCAGGACAATTCTGAGGGACATATGGAAAAGAACGCTACCCACATTCAGAGGAAGAACTGCAGGAGCGGAAACACAGAAGAAAAACAACCGCTTGAACACATAGGTTGATGCGGACATGATTAGGGATGTAGACTCGAAACGACCACACCAATGCAACTAACAATAATATGGAAATAGGTCTTGATAAATGACACATGTTAAAACCAGTGGAAATGCACATTGGCTATGGGGGATGGGGGGTAGAGGGGGAGTAAAGGGGAAAGTAAGAGCATGAATCATGTAACCATGGAAAATTTCTAAAAAATTTTTTAAAATAAATAAGTAAAATTTCCTATCTATCTAGTGCATGCTGGGTAGTACTGAAGGCATTCTATTCTAAAGACAAAGATCACATTATTTCCCAGTTCCTTGGAAAATCAAGAGAGCAGAATCTTGTTCAATAACATCTATGCATATTTTACTTACAATTGAATCAATCTGATTGTATCTTGCAATATCTTTATGGAGAGTTCTTAGGATAATCATGGCCACCATTCCAGATAAGAAAAGAACAATGATGAGGGAGTTCATTATACTAGAAGTAAAAAAAAAGTCACTCTCATTTTAATTTCTTATTTGCTGTGTTAAAAACAAGAACAATACAAGTTTGTGTACAGCTAAAGAAAGAACAATGAGTTAGCTGGGCAGCCTTGTATAGGTCAGCCCAACTTTCCTAGGTTTAGGTTCACATTTCTGGCATAGATTTATTAACTTATTGATGTAGATAGAAAGGAACTGTTGAAGAAATTTCCCTTTTGCTAAGGCAGATAAACAATTGTTTGGCACTTCATGGTCTTCCCTATAGAGTTCCCTGAAACATTCAGAGGTTTAGTGATTATGGGGGAAGAACTGAAACCTATACTTGGCCTCCTCTTCCTGATTCGGAGGCCAGACTCCAGCCTTTGATAGAGTAAAGCCTAAGTTTGACATCTGTTGCTATATAGAAGACTCCAAGTTTTATCAAAGAAGGCTATAAGAAGTTCTTGAGACAGGAAACTGGCTGCCTTAAAGAGGAGGGGGGAACTTCCTATTTTTTAAGCAACGTTATTTGAATGAGGAAAAAACTCTTTTTTAAAAAAGGTACAAATGCTTCTTCTCAAAGGAATCCTCTGATTGGAGAGGTTAACTGGATTCACCCAATACCAACCACACTTGGTGGGAGATCTGGGAATGAGGATTCAAGACTTCGACCAGGAACAGGGGTTCTCAGATTTGCACAGTCCACAGATCATGCTGCCTATTTTCCCTACCAACTTCTACTTGGTAGTTTGTAAAAAACTTTAGCAAAATTAGTGGCGAGTTTGGCACTGCTTTTCTGAGACACCCAAACATAAGGAGCCTGAGAACAAGAGCGGTCGGCAAATTAAGACATCCATCAATCAGCCTGAGCTCCAAGCCAAGCACAGGCACTGTTATGGCATCAATACCGGCAGCCCACAGACCAGCTGGAAGCACTTCCCTTGGACAACCACTAAGGACAGGTGGTTTACCATCCAAATAAAACAGAATTCAGAACAGCTCTGCAGAGGGTATAGCAAAACAGCTCTAGGGCACCACTGAACAGAAGGCTGCCAAGGTATTTGGTCACCACTCGGAAGGGGGGAAATATTGGGGGGGGGTGGATTTATGGTTTCTCTTCTCCAAAAGCTCCCTTCTCCCAGAGAACTAGATCCTTGGATAAATAACAGTGCTACCCAGGAGGTAACACAGCTAAGCCAGAGGGGTGGGAAAAAGTAGGTGCCTCTTTATGCCAGGAGAGGACAGTGACATTCTGCCCCAAGTCCAGGCGGTGGACAGTCAATGCCTGGATTTAAGTGGTATAGGGAATACAATTCTACCTGGGTATAAGCCTGGCCTCACCTACTTCTACTGACAAGGAGAGGGAGAAGACAGCTAGGACTCCTGGAGACAGCTTGCCCAGAGCAGCATAGCACCAGGGGTTTTAGATCCCTAGGTCTGGCCTGCCCTGCTGTGCCAGCATAATCTCTGTGGGAAGATGGTATGACTTCCCCTCTCAGGCCTATCATGGGGGGTCTCAGACCACTCTGGTCAAGCTAATACAGCTCCAAAACTCCAGTCCAACCACTAGCATTTGGGAGCAGTATATGACAGTGCCAGGCCTTCAGTTAAGCAGAACCTATTCACCTGCCAGAGACCACTCCCACCAAAAGGGTAGATTATGTGCAGAAAGAGAAACATGCAGCTAAGCATATGGATATTATACATTACATAAAAATACATATACCCTAGAGCCTCAGGACCCTACATTCCTCAGTCTCTATTATTTACTACCTAGATTCAAGTCCCAGCTCTTATCTATCCAGGTTATTCAGGCCTTATCCCCAAGTTTAGGCTGGACCACTCTGCATGCAGTATGTACCACAGGCCAAGTGACAACATGCTTATGATCACCCATTCACATTTATCGCTCTAAATTGCTTTCTCACCCTTGTGGATCACGTCCCAGAGGGAAAACAGAAGACAGCTTCTCTGCCCTCCCTGATTCAATCTTCTCCCTTCTCTTGCTGTCAAACTTTCCAGACCCCCACAATTAGCTGAAATCTCTACCAGCCTATGCTGTTTAGGCTGCTTTCCCTCCCAATTTCTGCTCTCCAAAGGAATGGTTCTTAACCCAAGGCCTCCAAGCTTGGTTTTTTTTAATATTTTGATGACTATATTTCAAATATAATTGGTTTCTTTTATAATCCTGTATTTTATTTTATGTAATTAAAAACATTATTCTGAGAAAGGGTCCATAGGCCGATTCAGATGGCCAAGAGGTCTATGATACAAACAAGGTTAGGAAAACTCTTGTCTTAATGGAAAATGTACATTTAGAATTTCCACAGAAAACTTACCTAAACCACTGGATGTTGGTATGAGGCATGGACTCCAAAATGTAATCCCATCGAGATGCCCATTTAATGTTATTGTTCTCCTAAAACAAAAAGAAGAAGCCACATGACCAACCACAGACTGACTTTCTGTTAATTTCAATTTTCAGATGCAACCTGCCAAAACTCTGCATTCACTGGCTTCTGTGACATTCCATCTCATTCCACAGAGGCAGGAGTCTAGCCCTTTCATCTACATGTCTTGGTACTGCATAGGTTGAGTCAGGACTGGAGGGGAAAAGCCTGAATGTGGAGGAAAATCTAGATTCTCATCGGAAAATCAATGTAAAGTACAATTTCCTGTATATGAACTCAGCTGCTTTGTCTAACGGGTCCTTATGCCTTTCAGTTATCGACATGTGAGGTTGGTGTAGCCTGCAGACAGCATTGCCAATCATTACTGTTCAAAAAGGAGCTGCTTAGTCATGATAAGGCAGTAAGGCAGCTTTTCTCTTGAATAGCTGGCTGTCATTACCTGCTTACGTGTGTGTGTATGTGTGTGTGTGCACGCGTGAGCACACACACACACACACACACACACACACACACACACATAAATGCATGCACCTGGCCCTGGGATGTGGGATTAGCCAGCACTAGGTTTTTGAGGAATCAAAAAAAGGTGCCAGAAGTAGTAAGAATAATCATGATAGGCCCAAAGCTTTTGTGCCAAAATCACACATAAAATTTCTACCCCAAAATTATTCATTTGCCCTCATGACACCCCCATAGGCACCAGTCCTTCACCCTCGAGTGCTTGACAATGCCCAACTTGGCTTGCCCTTTTTTCCTTTTATAATTGGATCCCTCATGAGCTATAGTCCTGGAATGTGATAAAGGTTAAAGAAAGCTAGATAGCAGGAACATCTTTGACAACAAAGGGGAAAAAAAACACAAGAAAATCCAGATATCATCATCAGCAAAAGATACTTACTTCAAATTTCACTGAGTAAGTATAGATCAGTTTCAACTTATTAGTAAATTCCCCAGGTATTTCCATAGGGGATCCTTCACAAGTCAGATGATCTTCATCTGTGTGTTTATAGCTAATAAAGGAGGAGAAAAGAGGGATTTTTTTTAAGAGATCACATTCTCTAAAATTTCTGCTATATAGTTACTAAGATAATAATAATAAAAATAATAGTTTTTATATGGAGCTTTGAGATTTACAAAGCATATCCCAAACATTATCACATTTAGCTTCTCAACAACCCTAAGAAACTGATGCTATTATTTTCTCCTTTTTACAGATAAGGAAACCGAGACAGAAATGGTGAAGTGACTTGCCCAGAGACACACAGCTAGTAAGTGTCTAAGGCAGAATCGGAACTCAGGTCTTCTTGTCTCTAAGTCCAGTGTTCTAACTGTGCCACCCAGATGCTTCTAAAGAAACTTCTAATGAGAGACTGAAGATGTGGTCCTCCACTTTGTTCCACATTTAAATATCTGAATATCATAAAGAGTGAAGGTTCTAAACATGTCCATTGATCACAAGACAGTCACCACCATATTCTAAAGGTCAAGAGAGAGCTCCTGCTGCAGAGAACAAATCTCTGTCCTTTTCACCAGGCAGCTCCAGAAAGCATTTTTCCAGCCAAAGGCTTTGCTCCTCATCTGTGATCTGCCCTTTGGTGTCTTAAAGGTCTTACCTTGTAAGCTCTACATGGGGCAGGGAAGGAAAGAGAAAAAGCAGGAATCCCACTGTGAGGATCAGGCACCATGCTAGGCACCAAAAGACATCATGGAGAGACTCTCTGGGATGCCATGGGCGGGGTGGTGGCACAGAACCACAGAAATGTTCAGCCTGGAAGGCTCAGTCAGCTCTGCCACAACTGGTTGGGTTCTTTTGCCCAAGTCATGTGCTCTGCTCTACCCCAACCCAGCTCTTCTCTAACACTGGATGGCTCCAGAGCTCCCCTAGCCCTTTTTTTTCTAATTCAAGGTTTAATTCAATAACACAAAGATGAATGACATTTCCTCAACATGTAAGAGAAAAAACTGCAATAATAAAGTCTGTCGTACCAGAAATTTCAATATACTCGGTGCATCAACAACTTGAAATTTTGTCTACATGAGCAGTCCCAATGCCTAAAAGTATGGCTGAAGGCTCCTAAGAAATATCTGAAGTACTTTTCTTGAAGAAAAGTTCTATTTAAATGCAAGGCATTATATCTGTTACATTCATTTGTATTAGTTTGATAGTACAAAGAAATTTGAGCTTAAAAAAAGATAAGTATTTGGCTACTAGAGAGAGCGCTTGTGATATTAATCTATTTAATGTGCCAGAGGAGGTGAGTGCAGCCTAACACAGTGAGGAGACCTACACAAGGTCACACAGCTCAGTGGGGGCGAGAACTACCTCTGAGGTCCAAACTCTCAAGCCACTGTCCTTGGGTTTATCAACTCACCTCAGGCAATCTTCATTCCTAACCAAGTCTGGCCTCACTTTATACAATCATGAAGCTCCAGACAGACATATATGTTTATATGTGTGTAGGAATATCGATACACACACAAGCATGTACATATCCATAAATATTTACACATGCATATGTATGTACACACTCATACGACCTTAACTTTGCAAGTCAGAAGGGACCTACTTTGATTCAACCGATTTTAACTCATGTTAGGCCCCATGGAGGGGAAGGGAGATGCCAGGCTTCCAAAGTATAGATAATGTGCAGTCCCTGCCCTTATGAAACTCAAGGATATTCTAGGGGAATATGACGCACAAATAACCATAAAAGAGAATAACAGGTGATTAATCAATAAGAGAGGTAAGAGGAAATTGCGGAGGTAAGGGCTAAGGGGGAAAAGGCCATTACTGAATAGGGTGTGGTTCAAGGACAGCTTCCCAGAGAAGGTAGAAATTAAATATTTAAGTGAAAGTGGGGTCATTAATCATTTTTTCACCCGACTTTATTTTTCTGCATTAATTTAAAAAGCTATATTAAAAACTCCCTTGGTGTTTCTGTTTTATATATATTTTTTATTTTTTTTAAAACTAATCTAATTAAAAAACCACACGCTTAAAATTACCTTTTCGGCTCAAGTCTAGCAGTAACCAGCCGAGCTCCAGGCCAATTTTCATCTTTTCCACTGTGATATGTAATCGTGATGTCAACATGATTGAAGAGGTAAAAAGTATTTTTTTTGTTAAATTCAGACTGCAAAAAAAAGAACAAAATTGAATGTTTAAAGGCATTTTTTAACTTTTTCCTACAACTGAGAGGTCTAATTATAATAAGAAATAAAATTAGCTACATTATACAAAGCTACTAAGAGAACTGAGTTTTATGACTTTGAAGGTCCCTTCCAGCTTTAAATCTATAAGCAATCATGCGCAACTGCCCTATAAATTAAACTGCTAGCTAAGTCTGGGGAAAAATGCATTTTATTGATGCCTTCTGTCTTTACAACATAGTCAATTCCAAACGCCCACTGCCTGTCCAGAATGCATCCTCCCTTGTGACAAAGAAAAACAATTAAGCTAAAACATCGGACACAGTGACTGCATCTGACAATATATACCACATTCTGTCCTGGCAGTCCCCCGCCTCTCTGCCTTCAGGGGGAATGTAGGTTCCATTATCTGTTCTCAGGGACCTTCACTGGTTTTTCAATTACTCAGAGTTTGACTTCCTTTTAGAGAACTTTTTGTTTACATCACTGTAGTCATTATGAATGCGGTTCTCTCCATTATGCGTCAGTTAATACAAATCTTGCCATGTTTTTCCAAATTCCTCATGTCTGTCACTTCTTACTGTAAAATAATATACCATGACATTCATATGCTATTTTTTTCAGCCATTCCCAAACTGGTAGGCACCCACTGTTTCCAATTCCTCTCCCAAAGAGGAGTCTTCTGGTATATATTGGATCATTACTTGACTTCCTTGGGGCCCAACAGGGGAATTGCCAGGTCAAAGGTATGGAGAAGGGGCTTTTTTCTTGCTTCACTCTGAATTAGTGCCCAGAAATGTTAGACTAATGCACAATTCTCCCATCAAAGAGATGCCAACTGATTCTACCATAACCTGATGGCCCTGTACATCAAATATTGAACAAAATGGAAAGCCTATTTCAAATGTGGTTGTGAAATCTACAAAGTTTATCTCTAGGTCCCATATCTGAAGGAAAAGTGAATGAACCTCATCAACACATGAATACTTATCAATGGCTCCCTAGTATGGGGTAGGGGGTCCCTTTACTTCACAATACTTAAAGCTGAGCAGATCCCTAGGTTTAGTTATTCTAACTCCAAACAAAACTTATTTGTGGCCATGAGCTGGAGGGCAGAGGAAAGGTAGAATTCCTCTTTTGGTTTGATTCCCCCAAGATTTCAATCTTAATGGGAGGGCCTAGGACAGGAGGCTAGATCTAAACACTTTATGAATCGCTGTGTGGCCTTTGCTTGACCACCTCCATCCAGTGAGGTTGATGCCTTCCCTCGATGTGGTCCAAGATTGGATTAGAATATAGACACAGAACTGCTAATGCATATGGAGTTCAAAATCCAGCTAAAGCCCAATCCTCCTATGGACCACTGTTCAGCCAAGCTGCTCAAGTTCCCAGTATGGACGGTTTATATGCAAGGAGAAATATTCTCTATTCTCAGTTTACCTCCTCCAGCACAAATACCTCCAAGACACTTAGCTCCAAATGATAAATAAAACAAGCAGCATTTTACTTTTGTTTGAACATACAAAGAGGGAATAGGATTTTCAAAGATAAATTAAATTTACAGATATTCCCCACCTACCCACTCACCCTGCCATCAGATTCAACTTTCTCCTTTAACACAACTTTCTTATAGAGTCCAGAGAAAACACAACCAAGCTAATAGCTGTGAGTTTCACTTCTTTTCCTTGCCTTTTTTGGGGGGCAAGAGAGGGAGGGGGGTCTAAAACCACAAAAGCAGAAAGATGCTGAGTCCTTTTTAGGTCAAAGAGAAACCAGAGAAGACACAAATTACAACTGCTATTAAATGGTTCTCTGTCATTAATATACCAGTTGTCTGGTTCACCAACCTAAAGAGTCACAGAGAGTTCTGAACTTTCATGTGAAGCTCTGAAGGCCACATTCTGTACAACAAAACTAGCCCAGAGCTAAAGCACAAAGAAATACGTCAAGACTTGCCCTAATAATAACATTTAATTCAACAGGTCACTTTTTGTTCTCAGAAAAGTTCAAAAAGGTAGCCCTGGAAAAGATCTTAACTGATCTACTCCAATATCCTCATAATCCAAAAGGGGAAGCTGAGGCCCAGAAAAGAGAAGAGACTTTCAGTAGCCTGATGTTTGGTGTCCATGCTTCAAGTCTGTTCCCAACGCAATCCGTCCTCCACTCGGATGCCAGTGATTTTCCTAAAGCATGGACCTGACCATTTGATCCCCCTTGTCAATAAATTTCCATAGCTCCCTATTACCTCCAGGATCAAATATCCAGTCCTAGGACTGGCTCTTAAAACCCTTCATAATCTGACTCCTTATTTTCTAATCTTCTCCCACTTCACTGCCCTGTGAAAACTCTGCCATCCAAGGACTCTAACCTTCTTGTTGTTCCTTGTATAACACTCCATCTCTAGATTCAAGGTTTTGTACTGGCCTCCCCCAATGCCTGGCGCTCTCTGCCTTCCTTCCTCCCCTTCTTGACTCCCCCTAGTTTCCTTCAAGACTTTGCTTAAATCCAGCCTTATACAGGAGACCTTTCTCTATTCCCCCCCCCCAACTGCTTGTGCCTTCCTTCAGAAAGTACTTTCCATTTCCTAGAGTCATATTATTGTCTTTCTCCTATGCCTAATGCATTGTAAGCACTTAATAAATGTTTGGTGTTGTTGATGATGATGATTTGCCCAAGGTGACAGGCAGAGCCATGACTCTGATTCAGGCCTGCTGATTCCAAGATCATCCTTCTTTATCTGACAGAGAACACTCAGATGAAGGTGCCCTTTCTGATTCATTTCCTAGCTACCAACTGAATTTAGTAAGATTGGATAAAAGAGGTCTAGTTTTATTTCAGGCTTGGTAGGCCAGCCTCCATAAAAGGCTTCTCCTATGCCTCACTGTGAAGAAAGAGAGGTCCTGGGATTTGCCACACTAGAATGGCTTCATGTCTAATCATGGTGACAGACTATGGCTGCTTGGGAAGAGTAGCTTGGATAAGTACAAAGAGGCTCATCACTACTGGCTCTCTGCTCATGAATCTTTTGGCCATGGCAACCCATGAAACAAAGGAAACTACAAAATGGTCCCCAGTCAGTTGTGCAGCAACAGTGGCTGAGTAGAAGAAAAGGGTCTAAGATTTACACAGATTTTAGCTGTTAGCCTTAGAAATGTGAAACCCCTAAATGGTGACTGACCAAGAAACAAACACACTACTGGAGGAGCTCAATCCCATCAACCTTGAAAGAAATGAAATCAGAAGACAAAAAGGAAGCAGTCGAATGTGTGGTCTCCAGAGAGAAGCAAATCAAGGAGGCAGCAGAGTTGGTTTTGTCATGCATCCAAAAGCAACAAGTAGCATTATTTCATGAGCTGTTTGGTCCTCTTGCATCCCAGAGCTCCTGACAAGCATGGCGGATGAGAGAAAGCTGGGACACATTACCAGTGAAGATGTGCACGGTACAAGCAGCATCCAGAATATCATTAGGCAGCTGGATGAACAGAAAAGAAGGTCAGCTAGTCATGTAGCAAGAGGGAGGAATGTATGATAGGGCCCATATGCTCTACAAATCTCTGCAATGTCAAGAAATTGAGAGGAAGGTCCCTCAGGACGCATGGTGAATCCCTGTTGAGGATTCATAGGAAAAAATGGCCAAGAGAAGAAGCACAGGATGAAAAAGTATGGATAAACTATGGCCTGCACCATTTAAAGGAACCACCCTCAATGATGAGACCACAGACCACCAAGCTAGATCGTCCTAAAGACACCAAACAATGAATCTTGAAGAACGATAAATAGTAAGATGTGTCTAGATGTCTGTAAGACTTTTTATCCACAAATGACAGTGTGATCTACCACCCCCATCTTGTTCGTGTTACTTGAGGAAGGAGAAATGGGATAATTTCTTAATTAATGGGAAGGAGAAATAAGGAAAATAAAGATGGGAAGAAAATTTTGCTCCCACTATGTCTACATGCTTAAGGCTAGCACAATAAAGAAATGGCTATCAATATCATGCTTCAAGTTCTCAAGAAACATTCAATTGTATTGTTAAAAATCTTCTACAATAGGAACAGACAGGTGGCACAGAAGGTCCTGGGTTCAAAACTAGTCTCAGATACTTCTTAGCAGTGTGAACCAGGACAAGTCACTTAACCTCAACTGCCTAGCCCTTGCCACTCTTCTGTCTTAGAATTAATCCTAATTCTAAAACAGAAACAGAAAGGGTTAAAAAAAACTTAAACAATATACAAGGAGTTTTTACATTATGTCCAATGTGAAAAGTGAACTTTGGACTTCCAAATAAAGGGGAACGGGGATGACTGAGGCATAAGATCAGAAAGGAAGGCAGGACATTTTCTGTGTTAATGTTAATAATATTCACTGTTAATCATAATAGCTGTAGATGGGCTATCCATAGGAAATTTTCTTTCCCTTGGGTAACCCAACCCACAACATGACTTCAAATATTACCAATGGGTTTAAGAGATCTCTCTAGATATTGTCAGGAAAGAACCAGCCTCAAACGTAATCCAAATAAAATTAGCAATACACTAGAACCCTCTAAAAGTATTCTTTCTACTAAACCATACTGCTTCTGACCAAATAAGTCTTTGAGAAGGCATTAGGAGAGAAAAAAAGACTGGCTGGCTGACAAGAACATTCCAGATGGCTTAATATTTGTTCCTCAGGGTCAATTAATAATTGGCTTTTTCATGGACGTTCATCTCATGAGTTTAGTAGCATAAGCTAGTTGTCCCATAGACTAATCAACCCTGAATAAACTTGCTACCAATGTCTCAAAGCTCAAACCCAGAGAGTTGAGGCATTCATTAGACAATGGACCCTTGATCCAATAAAGTATACCCAACGCGTCATGGGCCCTAGCTAGAGCTACCAATTAGCCAACTATCCACATTATTACCATGTCTCACGACGTGATAAGAACATCAAAGATCATGGATGAGTCTTTGTTGCTGAACTAATGCAATGCTATGGTCCCAGGAACTAACAAGGGTAAAACAGGAAAAAAATTTAACAACACAAAATATTCATTTGTTCCACACACCTAAAAGTAAAGAGCAAATTCTTCCACCTTAGAACGCATTCTAGCTTGTGCAGTTGATAGAAAACCATTCAAATACAATGAAGATGACCAGTAAGTCTTTCGAGAGACTAGCAGAGTAGGGCCATGATTACCCATCTTGACTTTGAAAAAGCCCAGCCATAGCTTCAACTCTCTCAAGAGTTAACATGTGAGACTTTGAAATTCTCAAGTCAAATGTGAATTTGATTTTGAAATGAGTAACAAAAATATATAGCATCCAGCAACAATGCAAGAGAGAGAGGAAGGCTGGAAAGAACGAGGCTAGGAGAGGCTGCTATTAAAAACCAAATGGCAAGGCCCAAAAATTTGGGAAAATAACTGGAGTTTGGTGGCAATGAGGCACTGGAGTAAGCTATCTGTCTGTACAGCAGCAGTAGAGTCTAGTTTGATGTCTATTAATGTTGAAACCTTCCAGAGATATTACAGCCAGGTAACCTGAAATATGTCAGTGTCACAAATCAAATTAACATTAAGTGGTAAAGCAAGGGGGCAGGTAGGTGACTCACTGGATACAGTGGCAGACCTGGAGTTGGGAAGACATGGGTTCAAATCTGGCCTCAGACATATCCTAACTATGTGACCCTGGACAATGTGAACCCCCACTGACTAGCCCTTACTGCTCTTCTGTCTTAGAATTGGAAAAAAGGTAACAGGTTTTTTTAAACAGTAAGGCAAAAATCACTGCTAACATGATTCAAAAATGCTACCAGCTAACCAGTTCCACTGAACAAAACATGTCCACAAAATAGATGCTAGCAGAAAGCCACAAGCAGAAAGAGGTCAATCTTAAGCCGATTAGAGAAGAAACATGGTGATCTCCACCAAAATACAATTTCATGCAGAAGAGTTGACCCCCTTGGAGGCTGGCAGACCAGTTGGTATATGAAAGTCAGAGAAAGGTGAATGCTCTCAAGCAAAGATATCCATCATACCCCCAGAGGCGAAAACTTGGAGCTGCAAACAGGAGATGCTCTACATGTCAGAATATGAACTTTTCAGAGAGAAGATGCAAGAAGTCCCTATGGTTGCAAAAACTGAAAATTCCCACCAATGGAAACCATCTGGAGAAGAAGAAGCTATATGCCAGCCCTGGCCTGGGAATCAGTCGACCTAGGTGACTTTCAGCTAATCACCTCCTCTCTTGGATTCTCATTTTCTTTCTCAATAAAATAAGGAAATCTATCAGTCTAGATGATCTCGAAGGTCCCTTTCCAGCTGGGATATTTATGATTCTAAACCTATACAGAGATGGCTGCTAGGTGTATGTCTTTAATGAACTACTCTCTAAATTTAGCCCTAATGTCAGTTCAGAAAGTCTCTCACCATTTCCATCATTAACCTCTACAAGGAAAAAACTGGTTTTTGAATAATTAAAAAAAAACAGAGACAAAGACTAGAGAGAATTTTAAAAGTGAAAACTTGCTAACAGAGCATACTGCATAGCTAGGTGCCAATTAGTGCGAGTAATGGATCCCCAGAAATGGTTGTATATACCCAAATGTGTACTATTCAAAAATTATAATTATGTAAAATACAGTCACTGGTTCCAACCCAATGGAAATTTGCAAGTGGAAATTTGAATAATGTGACCATTTCTGGGTAAATCCAATGTTTTTACTAATTCAGGACCTAGCTGTAATCCTGAACTCCTAATACCTAATTAATTATATTTCCTATTGAATTACATAGGTTTAAGCATTCAGAATTCTGACTACAAATTTTCCCAATAATATTTTCACTTCCCAACCAAGGGAAAGAGAAAACTGCAGACATAAGTTAAGACTAGAGAGATAGCCTTTTGAGCTCCCTTCCCTTTAACTCTGAAAAACAGAAGTTCTCCAAAGCAATCCAAAACTTTTTTCTCTTTTGAATCTTCAGCAAACAAACAAAAAAATTATCACCACGAAGCTTAGGGACCCTCTTGAGGAGGGAATTCTGTAACCCCCAAGATGTATTTCAAAGATAAAAGTCACTTAGTGACTCTCAAGAAGTCTACAATGTCTTAATTTTCCTTTCTGTTAAAAAAAAAGGCATTAGCCGCATACCATGGTCTATTCTCCTTTATTGGCTTACCTACTTAATTTCTGGTGTCCCCACTGGAATTGAGACCACTGGTCAACAACAGGAACTTTTATTTTCTTTTAGATCTCTTTGACCCATTATTAACACACATATTTAAGGCTGCCCTTTTTGGCCTTTGTGTTTGGGGCACTACCAATTTAAGAGTGCTTAAATATGGAATATCAATCCTTGTGTCAGGATTTTTGTACTTACTCAAACATAGATTGAGGCAACCAGGTGGTACAATGGAGAGGGAGCTGGACGTAAGACTCAGGAAGATGGGTTTGAATTCTGGCTCAAATACTTACAAACTGTGTAGTCTTGGGCAAGCTACTTCCCCAAATCAGGCCTCAAGCTTCCTGAGTTGTAAAATGAAGGGGTTAGATTTCCTGGCCTCTAAGGTCCCTTCAGCTCCAAATCTATGATTCTGTGATATTGCCAACAACTTCATGGATGAATTTTAGCATGCCAGGACATACAGCACTGACATATCAAGACTTCACAAAGGGACTACCAATCTGATAACAGGGCATCTAGGTGGTTCAGTGACTAGCGCGCCAGATCTGGAGTCAGGAAGACTCATCTTCCTGAGTTCAAATCTGACCTTAGACACTTCCTAGCTGTGTGACCCTTGGGATGTCACTTAACTCTATTGGCCTGAGTTTCCTCAACTGTAAAATAAGCTAGAGAAGAAAATGGCCAACCACTCCAGTATCTTTACCAAGAAAATGCCCCCAAAATAAGGTCAAGAATAGTCAGACATGATTGAAAGGAGAGAACAGAAATCACCATCATGTAAGTCTATGCGAGGCTAGGGTAAGATTTTGAGAGTCTTAAGGCCTTAGTTTCTGAACTAGATCCCTTACTGAAGATGAGCAGGAGCCTTGCCCAAGTCATACTGAACACTTTGTGACCTAAATGAATACAGTAGGGATGTAAGATAACAGCTGCTAAATGTCTGTGTCTACTAAAGATCAGGGAAATCAAGGACATTCAATTGTTCAGGAAAAATTGCTGCATCGAAATGCATTTTTATCTATGCTGAATGTGTGATTCATCAATTTCAGTATACTCTGGAAATGAGCTTATGGGAAGGGAAGATAAAATGTGCGTGTGGAGCAAAAGTCACAAAAGTATTATCTAGAAACCCGGGGGAATTTTACATTAAGAACGATAATTCTTTATAAATCTTCCAGGACTGTGGAGAATGATTAAAAAGTCACTGCCCAATAAGCAACTACAATGAGAGCTTCTGCTGCTGCCAGTATTCATATCTGGGTAAATATATTTCCAGTACAGGCATGAGCCACCTAAAGTTGTCCTTAATTGGCTCCATAAAAACAGAACTTTGAGCAAACAACATCACAGTGAAGACAGTTGGTGCCTTGGGAACAAAGGTATAAATAAGAGATAACCTGGGAAGTGGAGAATGGGATGGAAGGAGAGGGGGGCTAAGGCTGCTCTGGGAGGAAACAGTCCTCCACTGACATCAGAGATGGGGAATGAGCTAGAAAAAGAACAAGAAGAAAATCCCCAAACTCCCAGCAAAAAGATTCCCTGAGCCATAATCACAATAAGTAAAAACCAAACTCCAAGCCCCTACAAATTATCCATGAGCCCAAAGACTGCGATGGTTCAACAAATTGGGGAACATGAATGTACTAGGATGTTGGACCAGATGAAGAATACAAAAGAATATGGGAAGGCAGAAAGGGAGCCAGAATGAAGACATTATCATGATGTTATATAATAGCTATAACTATACAAATAGTTGCAATAATATCCTAAAAAAAATATACATCTAAGTGACTTAGTGGATAGAGCACCAGGCCTGGAGTTGAGAGGGCCTGGATTCAGATCTGGCCTCAGACACACCCTAACTCTATGACCCTAGACAAGTCACTTAACTTCTATTTGCCTCAGTTTCCTCATCTATAAAATGGGGATAATAAGAGCACCTACTTTCCCAGGGCTACTATGAAGAACAATGAGATAATAATTGTAAAGTGCCTGGCACATAGTAGACTAGATAAATGTTTGTTGCTATTATTCAATGATGATGATGATGATGATGATGATGATGATGATGATGATGATGATGATGATGATGATGATGATAATGGAAGTAGGAAAGGCAGGATTTGGAAAATGATTGGATCTGAGGAAGAGTGAGGCAAGAATAATGCTGAGGTTAGGAACCTGAGAGACTAAAAGTATGGTGATGCCTCCCCAGAAATGGGCCCCATTCGTTTGGAAGGAATGTGGGAGTGAAGCTCAAAAGAAACAGGAGGTGTTTAATGTAAGCTTGCTGAATGGACCCAGCCAGGAACACTGGACAGTCAAAAGGGCTACAGCCCAGAGATTAGAGGCTTTTCTTTTGTGAATGTAGGTTCTAGGCTTTTCAAAGCTCTTACAAAACATCTAACAAGTGCAAAAGTTCCATGTTCTATGTTCCTTATGGCCAATTAGTTCATTCGGACATTAAGCACTCATAGTTGATTGTAATTCAGTTCTTTCCATCTTGTTCTACTCTTTCTGTCTCCATTTGGGGTTTTCTTGACAAAGATCCTAGAGAAGTTTACAAATTCCTTCTCCAGATCATTTCACAGATGAGGAAACTGAGGCAAACCAGGTGAAGTAACTTGTCTAGGATCACACAGCTAGAAAGTGTCTGAGGTCAAATTTGAACTCAGGTCTTCCCGACTCCAGGCCCAGCTCTCTATCCACTGAGTTTTCCAGTTACTCTGTGCTAGGGAGATCCAAATGTTCAGTAAGACACTATCTTTACCTGGAGGATCCCCTGGTCCCTTAAGGGAACGCTACACATGCCCAAGTACATGATAAACACCAATGCAGACCTATGAATGGAGTCCTCTGGCCTGAGGACAAGGAAGGATCTTGCAGGCCAAGGAGGATGAATGGAAGCTTCTGGAAGACCAATAGCAGGCAAAAGGAGGTCTCAGACACAGGGAATGGGAGGAGCCAAGACAAGGAAGTGAGGCATCAAAAGGCAAGCAATAGACATTGGCTGGAGCAGAGACAAATGGAAGGCAGAGATGAGGGAAGGATGGGGTGCCCCTGGCTGGAGAAGGAATTGGTAAGAGGCAGCACACTAGAGAGTCAGAGAATCCTGGCTCTGATAATTCTAGTTGGATGACCTTGAGGAAAGTTATCTGAACTGCCTAGGCCTCCCTTCTCTTATCTCTCCTTATCTCTAAAATGAGAAGGTTCCATAGGATGATGGTTCTGAAGGTTCTTGGAAATCCACTAATCCTTGAGGCATAGCTTGTTTTTTACATTGGCAGGGCGGGGCAGAGGAGGTGCTGCCCCCAGTCTAGTTTGGGACAACTCAATGCCATGTGGTTAACCGGAGCATACCAAGTGCTCTCCTACTTCCATTTCTTTGCTTCTCTATAGTCCCTATACCTTAAAAGCCCTTTCTCCAGCAGCCTGCTTAATCACTGTCCATCTTTTAAGGCTCAGTGCAGACACCACCTCCTTCCTGAGTCTCAATTCTCCAATATGCTTATGTGCAACTGAGTAGCATCATGTTGTGCCTTGTCCCCCCAGCCACTACACTGCAAGCTGCTTAAAGGATAGTCCTGGAGCATGCCTACAACCTCTCCCCCAGTGACCAATAGAATAGAAGTAGCTAGGTGACTCTGTGGGTACAGAGCCAGGCCTGGAGTCAGGAAGACCTGAGTTCACATACAGCCACACTCATACTAGCTGTGTGACATTGGGCAAGTCACTTAACCCTGTTTGCCTCAGTTTCTTCCTGTCAAATGAGCTGGAGAAGGAAATGGCAAACCACTCCAGTATCTCTGCCAAGAAAGCCCCAAATGAGGCCAAAGAGTCAGAAAGGCCTGAGACAACCAAACAACTACAAACAGTGGGTACTTAATGCATGAATGAACTGACTGAGCAGGTCAACAGGCACATAATACATTTGTATTGTACTGGACATGGGGGGAGACACTCTGCCAGTCAAGGAGGTAACTTTATGAGGTCAGATCATACCTTTAGAACTGGAAGGGACCCATGAGGTCCCTTTCTGTTCTCCAGATGAGGAAACTGAGGCCCAGGCTAGGATGAAACCATTTGCCAGTCACATGGCTAGATAGCATCCCAGCTAGTACTAGCTATCAGCCATGTTTTCTGATTCTCAGTCTGGTGCTTTTCCCCCACTGCTTCTCAGTTAAGTGGGTAGAATACAGAAAGTATATTGTGCTGATTTTTCTGAAGCAAAAGCCAGTCAGTTGCTAGTGGCACCTGAAAGACAGGGAACATCCAAAGAAATAGCTTTGAATGTATTTTGGTAAGATTTCAGATGGTCTTCTGGACCCATGGGGGGAGGGGGCAAAATAGCAACATAGACTACTAAGCATCAAGGTCATGTGGTGAGCCTCATCTTCATCTGTGAGTGATGCATTCTGGGAAAGAAGCTGTGGAACAGGAAGAGATCAGTGAGCCCAAATCTAGCAAAACAGAGAAAAATCTCAAGATCAAGGAGATGGAAGAGGTTATTATGGTCAGAGATTGGAAAATATGTGAGAAGGCAAAGAGCTGCGAAAACAGCAGCATACCAGGGGGAGTCTGGAAAGCCAAAGCAAAGAATGATTTTCCAGGCCTCTCTCCCTAAGCCATGGTGTTACCTATCAACAAGAGGAAATAAAAAGAATTCCAATAGAGCACTGAGAGAAACATGGTAGGGACAGGCCAAGGGGGAAAGGAAGAAAGGAAATCAAGCTGAAAAGTCAACAGCCAATGACTGAGATTTATTTAGTCGACTTCCTGGAGGGAAGAGGGGAAGGAATAAGAACATGTTTCCTTGGACTGAAGAAGGCCCACAGGAGTCCTCCTCAATTTAAAGTAAGTTTCATCCCTGATGAGAAAAATCTTAGATTCAGTATTGGCAGAGATCAAAATCAGAAAGCTTTGAGGGAAAACTGAGTAGCATCCAGAGAAAAACTGGGAAGGACAAGGAGAAAAGGGGCCATGGCAGGAGGAGAAATACTGGGGTAAGTGAGCTTAGCAGGCCAGAGCTAAAAAGTCTCTCTTCCTTTTAGAAATTAACTTGGAGCCATTGCTTTGAAAACCAGGATGTTTTGTTCATGGTCTTGACTTCATTAGGCAATGAGATCCAAGACACGAAACAGGTTAAGGACTCACTCTGGCCTAAGATGTAAAGTGGATGTCTCTAAGTGTGTCAAGGGAACAGGTTCAACCTCTCCTTTGGTGTCTTTAAGAACAGAAAAGAAGAAAAGCTGGTTCGAGGGGAAAACCTCCAGCTTGTTAGAATAAGGTGATTTCTTTGATCTTTCCCCCTCCTCATCAGTTGTGTCCTCTCTGCCCCCATTTGCCACTGGTGCCATGCCACCCAACCTTTCCTCCTGGAAACTATCTTCTCTTCAGCTTTTCATGAGACTAGAACTCTCTCTCCCTCTCTGTCTGTCTGTCTGTCTATCTGTCTCTTCCCCACTCCCTGTCTCACTACTCCTCAGTATCTTTACTGGATTTCCCAAATGACATCAAATCTCTGTTGTGATCATTCCCCAAAGGTTCTGTCCTGGGCCCTCTTTTCCCTCTAGACTACAGGTTCTTAACCTGTTTTGTGCCCTGGACCTCATAACCCAGTGAAGCCTAAGAACCCCTTCTCAGAATTATACTTTTAAATAAATAAAATAAAATACAGAGGTTTGCTGTACAAAATAAATGTATAATAATTTCTAATTGTATGGAAATACAGTTATTAAAATAGTTTTTCAAAGAAGCTCATAAACCCCAGGTTAAGAACTCTTGCTTTCAGGGCACCTAAGTGGCTCAGTAAACAGTGCCAGGCCTGGAGTTGAGAGGATCTGGATTCAAATCCAGTCTCACATACTTCCTAGCTGTGTGAACCTAGGTAACACTTAACTCCAACTGCCTAGGCCTTACTGCTCTTCTACTTTGGAATCAATATTTAGTATCTAAGATAAAAGGTAATGGTTTAAAACAAACTCTTGCTCTTGGGGCAGTTAGGTGACTCAATGAATAGAGAACCAGGCCTGCAGACAAGAGGTCCTGTCGAGCTCTCCTTACTTTCGGTTCTAAGACAGAAGGTAAGGTTTAAAAAAAGAACCCTTGCTCTCTGTTCTCTCTAGGTAGCCTCATTAGCTCCCAGATTAATCTATCCAGCCCCGAGTCTCCACCGAATTTTAATCCTACATCCCAAAATGCCTCCTGGCCATCTCCAACCAGATGAATGAGAGATAATAAACTCAACATATATAAAGCTAAACTCACAATACATTTCCCCCTGAAACATTTCCTTTTTCCAAACTTCCCTATTTCTGTTGAAGGTACCAATCAACATTCAAGTCATCTTGGTTTGTAGCCTCACTGTTGTCCTCAGTTCCTCAGCCTCTCTGCCCTCTGGACTCAATCAGATGTCAATTCTGCTATTTCTACCTTCATATCTCAGTGCTAACTCCTTCTCTCAGCTCACCACCTTAGGTCAGGCCCTCGTTACCTCCCACCAAGATTATTGCAACAGCCTCCACAAACTGGCCTCCCTGATTCCAGACTCTCCCTTCTAATCTATCCTACATGCTACTGCCAAAGCAAATTTCTCATTAACACAGATCTGAACATGTGACTCCCCTACTCAATCAATTCCAGTGGCTCCCTACTAGCCCAAACAAAAATACAAATTTCTCTATTAACCTTTTAAAGCCTTAGACCCTGGCCCCAATCTGTTTTTTCAGTCTCACTGTATAGTACTCTCACATCTGCACTCTAGGATACAGCCAAACTGGCCTGGTCTCTATTCCTCACACATGGTACTCTTTCTCCTGTCTCCATCCCATTCTCCCATCTCCCACCGACCATCCCTCCTGCCTGAAATGCACTTTTCCCCATACTTCATATCACAGATTCTCTCTCTCCTTTCTGGCACAAGTCAGGGTACATTTTCTGCCCAAAGCCTCCGTTGGTATCCCCAACTGCCAGCACCCTTCCCTTTCCCTCCCAAACAACCTTGTCTTTAACTGTATATACTTGTAGATAAGCTTTTTGTCTCTCAGAGTAGAATTTGAGATCACTGCTAATCAGGATGCTTTCATTCTTTGTCCTTGTACCACCAGGATCTGGGTCCTGGCACATAATAGGCACTTCCTGAATACCTGCTAAGTCACTGATCTCACTGGGCCTATGATCTGAGAGAGAGAAGGAGCTCCCAAATGAGGATACTCCTTCTGCCAATTCAGATTGGCACCTAAAAGGCACACAGAAGCAGAACTTACAGGAAAGTTGGAAAAGGGATTAAGCCAGGGGTCAGCAACGTATGGCTCTCGAGCCATATCTGGCTCTTTTGAGGGCCAGCTATGGCTCTTTCTGCAGGAGCCATAAAGTCCATTTTTTTCAGGCGCTGTTACAGGAGCGGCACTGCGAGCACTGTACGGCTCTCACGGAATTACATTTTAAAAAATGTGGCGTTTATGGCTCTCACGGCCAAAAAGGTTGCCAACCCCTGGATTAAGCATTTATAAAGGGCCTACTATGAGCCAAGCATGGTGCAAAGCATTTTACAACTACTAACTTATTTGATCTTCACAAAAGCCCTGGGATATAGGTGCTATTATTACCTTCATTTTATAGTTGAGGAAAACTGAATCAGACAGAGGTAATGACTTACCTAAGGTCATGCCAGCTAGTAAGAATATATAGTTGCATGTGAACACAAGACTTCATGCTCTCTCTGTTGTGCCACCTCGAGGCCTCTCCTGCTATGATATCCACAAGTACATTTCATATGAGGTACAGAGAAGAAGAAAAAGCAGATCCAGGAGAGGTTGTGGTCAGAGGGCCCATCTGGCACCTCCTGCAAGACAGGGATTTTGCCTCATTGTCCCTGTGGGATGGGGGATGCAGAGATTTAAACCACCTGAGATCTGGCTGAGATATGAAGGAGATTGGCACAGCAAGTCAGCCTCAAGGGCCCCAATCAATGCACTGAGAGCACAGCCTCGAGATGCAGCCAGGTGGAAGCAGGGGGAAAGAAGGTATACAAGAGGAGCTTGGGAATGAATGGGAAGAGAAAGGAGAAGATAGATTTCTGGTGGTAGCTGGGAAAGGAAATAAAAGAGAATAGAGAATGGAAAAAAGGAGGATGAATAGCAATGCTAGTGAAGGTAGGGAGGAACTGCACCAGAAGAAATGGCTTGAGCTTTCATTTATCCAGCTCTTTATGGATTCTTTAAGCTAAGATTCTTTTTAATAACCCTTACCTTCCATCTAAGGATCAATACTTTGTATCAGTTCCAAGGCAGAAAAGCAGTAAGGGATAGGCAATGGCAGTTAATGCTGGTTAAGTGATTTACCCAGGGTCACCCAGCTAAGAAGTATTTGAGACCTGATTTGAACTCAGGATCTCCCATCTCTGGGCTTAACTCTATCCACTGAGCTACTACTGCCCCTCCTTAGCTAACATTTAAAAATAATATCTCACATTTGTATAGTGCTTTAAGGCTTTCCATGTATTTTTATCAATGCTGTGAGATTTAGGCTATAGGTTACCCCCATCTTACAGATGGGAAAATTTAATTGAGGCTGAGAAGAGTTCAGTGCCTTACTCAGGGTCACAAAGCTATTAAGTGTTTGAGGCCAGATTTGAACTCAGGAAGATGAGTCTTCTTGACTTCAGGCCCAGCTCTCTACCACCCCCACCATTTGCTGCTCATCATCCTATGAAGTAAGAGAACAATGAGAGGGAGAATCTTGAGGCAAATTAAAGACAAATTAACTAAATAATTGAATTTAATTGAACAATTAAATTAATGGAACTGAATTAAAGGGAGATGCCAAGGGGTTCTTGAAAACCAGAACAATTTCTTGTTCATACTAGGCATTCTGTAACTGGAATTTTATTGGAAAGTAGCTTTGTAGTCACTATTTAAACATCCTGTTTTCCAGCAAAAAATCATTTCTCTTTTATTTCCTTTGAAATCAGCCAAGACCACAGCAAATGGATCAGGTGCCTCCTGTAACGCACAGTGTGTCATCACCAAACCCTGAAGTGGGCTTTGTACCCAAGACCTCAGGGAGCTTACTGCGAGATGTGTCCAGGCCCACAGAAAAGGAAAGCCACCACCTCCCCCACCCCCCACCCCTACATTCTGCTATGGAAGATGCCGGGGCCTAACCAGGCTTAAGGGCTCTTCCCATTTTCTATTACAATCAGCTCAGTCAGAACAGCAAAATGGGCCTGTCTGGGTGATTATCTGCCAACAGGCTGGTGGTTCCTGCCTCTAAGATGAAAGCAGGCTGCTACAGCAGAAAAGAGAGTTGAGGCTGGCCTAAGACCTAAGGCCTGACAGCTACTGCCACTTGAGTGGCACAGTACACAGAGCCCTGGAGCTGGAGTCAAGAAGACCTGAGTTCAAAATAGACCTCAGACACTTCCTAGCTTGGTGATCATAGGCAAGTCATTGGTTTGCTTCAGTTCCCTCATCTATAAAATGGGGGTAATAACAGTACCTACCTCCCAGGGTTGTTGTTGTGGGGATCAAATGAGATCATATCTGTAAAGTGCCTGGCACTTAGTAAGAGAAATATAAATCGCTTTACACACACACACACACACACACACACACACACGCACGTGCGCGTAATAATTTCCTATCATTTGCTGTTATTATTATAGTAGAGTAGGAAGAAAGTAGTAGCTTAGCATAAAGAAATCTAGAGTCTAATCCTGGCTCTGACATTCTACTAATTGTCTAATGATGGGCAAGTCACTTAATCTCAGTTTTTTTATCTATAAAATGGGAATGGTACAATGTGTAATAGTTCCCAAACCCCACTGCCACCAGAAGGCTTTATACAAAGATTAAATAGCTCTCTAAATGCAAGTTGTCATCGTCATTCTCCTTGACCGTGTCATCCTCATAATGGTGTAATTTCAAGAACAAATGAACTAGGGGGCATTGAGGTGGCTCAGTGGATTGAGGACAGGCCTAGAGATGGGAGGTCCTGGGCTCAAAAGTGACCTCAGACACTTCCTAGCTGTGTGACCCTGGGCAAATCACTTAACCCCATTTGCCTGGCCCTTGCCCGCTGTCCTAGAGTTGTTACTGGGTCAGAAAATAAAGGTTTTAAAAACCACTCACACATACAATATGGTATAATAGATAAGACAAGACCTACTTCAGTTCAAGTCCTGCCTCTGCTTCCTATTGTCTGTGTCACCTTGGGCAAGTCATTTCCTTTCTCCATGTTCTAGGTAACTCTCTGAGCCTGTAAGATAAAGGAAGCTTGCTACCTGGCACTGATGCAATGACTTTCCTCAGCTAGGAGTTCTCTTTCTCTTTCAACAAAATCCCAAATCCAGTCCTTCTGCCAAGTCTGCTATTATCACTCCACAATGACCACAATGGAGCATAGCAAGGTAGGTGATGAACACACACTCATGTAAGGTAACCCAGGAACCTAGGAGTAGAAACGGGATGCAAAGAATCTGGCTGAGGATTGGGGAGGGGGATCAGAAGCCCCCATTGGCACAGGTGTACACTACAGACCACCTGGATAAAACAAGGAATTGGATGAGGCATTTAGCAAATAGATTCAAAAAGCTGGCACAGGAACACAATATCCTAAAGATGGGGGACTTCAACTCTCCGGGCATCTGCTGGCACATTCACTTTGCCAAGGGCAGAGAAGACGAGACGTTTCTGACTTGCCTTAATGATCATTTCATCCTTTGGAAGGTGGAGAAAGCAACAAGAGGAGCTGCTATTCTGAACAAGCTTCTGCCCGACAAGATGAAACTAATCACTGAAACGGAAGTCTGGAGAACCTTGAAGGTAAGTAACTACTCTCCATCAAAGTCTGTGAGAGAAACCAAATGGAGAATCAAGTAACCATCTACCATGTGCCCCTGACTGTCAAGGGTTCAGAGGAAAGATAAGGTCAGGAGGCATATCAGACTTAAAAGCATGGAGAACTTTCTGAATCAAATTCTGAACAGGTGGGCAGAAATTATTCTGATGAGTTAGAGAAAAGGGGGAGACTCAAGGGATCAATGATGGTGCACAGGAAATGCATTAACAAACTCAAAACATAGAAGATAAAAGGAAAGGCAGGTAGGGGCAGCTAGGTGGCACAGTAGATAGAATGCCAGTCCTAGAGATAAGAGATCTTTGGTTCAAACCTGGCCTCAGGTTATTTCCTAGCTGTGTGACCTTGGCAAAGTCACTTTACCCCTTCTGTTCTAAGAGTTGTTACTAAGAGAGAAAGTAAGAGTTTATTTTAAAAAAGGAAGGAAGGAAGGAAGGGAGGGAGGGAGGAAGAGAGGGAAGGAGAGAGAGAAAAAGAGAGAAAGAGAGGGAGGGAGGAAGAGAGAAAG
>NC_058136.1:19877294-19895168 GCF_016433145.1 Gracilinanus agilis | reverse complement strand
TCTCTCTCTCATTCTCTCTCACTAGCCCCCCTCTCTCATTCTCTCTCTCCTTTCTCTCTCTTTCCTTTCTCATTCTCTCTTCCCTTTCCTTCCCTCCTCTCCCTTCTTTTCTCCATCTCTCTGTCTCTCTCTCTTTCCCTCCTCTCTCTTCCCCTCTCCAGGAAATAATTCTGATTTTTTGGTTATTGTGGAATGGGGGCAGCTAATTTTGTATCATTGGCATTTATTGAGTGTTTTTTAAACTAGACTGGTAAAACAGGGGGTGCTGTGGATACCGGTGATGAATAATTTGATAGCAATCAACAGGAGGACTCCATTGGAGTTCCTCAGAAACCTGTGCTCAACCCTGTGCTTCTGGACATCTTAATCAATGATTTACATAAAGATATACAGAGGCAAGACAGCTAGATGTCTCAGTGGATAGAATGCCAGGCCTAGAGATAGGAGGTCCTGGGTTCAAATATGACCTCAAATACTTCCTGGCTGTGTGACCTGGGCAAGTCACTTAACTCTAATCAGGAGGGATTTAGAACACTTTTTTGTGTGCTTATTGATAGTTTTGATTTCTTTATCTGAAACTGCCTATTCATGTTGCTTGACCATTTGTCAATTGGGGAATGGCTTGATTTTTTGTAAATTTGATTTAGTTCCTTATATATTTGGGAAATTAAACCTTTGTCACAGAGTTTTGTTATAAGAATGTTCTCCCAGTTTGTTGCTTTCCTTCTAATTTCAGTTGCATTGATTTTGTTTGTACAAAACCTTTTTAATTTGATATATTCAAAGTCATTAATTTTATATTTTGTAATGTTCTCTATCTCTTGCTTGGTCTTAAATTCCTCCCTTTCCCATAGATCTGACAGGTATCCTATTCTATGTTCACCTAATTTATGATTTCCCTCTTTATATTTAAGTCATTTACCCATTTTGAATTTATCTTGGTATAGGGTGTAAAATGTTGATCTAAACCTAATTTTCCCCATACTATTTTCCAATTTTCCTAGCAGTTTTTGTCAGATAGTGAGTTCTTGTCCCAAAAGCTGGGATCTTTGGGTTTATCAAACACTAGCCTATTGAAGTAATTTACCCTTAGTCTATTCCACTGATCCACCCTTCTGTCTCTTAGCCAGTACCATATTGTTTTTATAATCACTGCTTTATAGTACAGTTAAAGAATCTGGTCCACATCCTTCACACTTTTTTTTTTCATTATTTCCCTTGATAGTCTTGATCTATTGATCTTCCAGATGAACTTTGTTATAATTTTTTCTAATTTTATAAAAAAATTTTTTGGTAGTTTGATAGGTATGGTGCTGAATAAGTAGATTAATTTGGGTAGAATTGTCATTTTTATTATATTAGTTCATCCTACCCAGAAGCAATTAATATTTTTCTAAATTGTTTAGATCTAATTTTAATTGTGTGAAAAGTGTTTTGTAGTTGTGTTCATATAATTCCTGTGTTTGTCTTGGCAGATAGATTCCTAAATATTGTATATTGTTGAGGGATTTTAAATGGAGTTTGTCTTTCTAACTCCAACTGCTGAGTTTTGTTGGAAATGTATAGAAATGCTGATGATTTACATGGGCTTATCTTGTACCCTGCAACTTTTCTAAAGTTGTTAATTATTTCCACTAGTCTTTTAGTTGATTTTCTGAGGTTCTTTAGGTATACCATCATATCATCTGCAAAGAGTGATAGTTTAGTTTCCTTGTTGCCTACTTTAATCCCTTCAATTTCTTTTTCTTCTCCAATTACTATCACTAGCATTTCTAGAAGAATATTAAATAATTGAGGTGATAATGGGCATCCTTGCTTCACTCCTGATCTTATTGGGAAGGCTTCTAACTTGTCCCCATTGCAGATGATACTTGCTGATGGTTTTAAATATATACTGTTTATTATTTTGAGGAAAGGCCCTTCTAGTCCTCTACTGTCTAGTGTTTTCAATAGGAATGGGTGTTGTATTTTGTCAAAGGCTTTTTCTGTATCTATTGAGATAATCATATGATTTCTGTTGGTTTGATTATAAATATTGGTTTTCCTAATATTAAACCACCCTTGCATTCCTGGTATAAATTCCACCTGATCATAGTGAATAATCCTCCTGATCACTTGCTGGAATCTTTTTGCTAGTATTCTATTTAAGATTTTTGCATCTATATTGATTAGGGAGATTGGTCTGTAGTTTTCTTTCTCTGTTTTTGGTCTGCCTGGCTTTGGAATCAGTACCATATTTGTGTCATAAAAGGAATTTGGTAAGACTCCTTTGCTTATTTTGTCAAATAATTTGTATAGTATTGGGAATGTTTGAATGTTTGATAGAACTCACTTGTGAACCCATCTGGCCATGGGGATTTTTTCTTAGGAAGTTCCTTAATGATTTGTTCAATTTCTTTTTCTGAGATGAGATTATTTAAGTATTCTATTTCCTCTTTTATTCATCTAGGTAATTTATATTTTTTCCCATTGTTTTGCCTTTTATTTTTAAAATCTATTTATTTAAGAATATTTTTCCATAGTTACATGATTCATGTTCTTTCCCTCCCCTCTAATTCCAGTTCACATGGAATTCCTCCAGTTTATTATTCCTTTTAGCACAATAGTATTCCATCACCAACAGATACCACAATTTGTTCAACCATTCCCCAATCGAAGAGTATCCCCTCATTTTCCATTTTTTTGCCACCACAAAGAGCATGGCTATAAATATTTTTATACATGTATTTTTCCTTATTATCTCTTTGGGGTACAAACCCAGTAGTGGTATGGCTGAATCAAAGGGCAGGTAGTCTTTTAAAGCCATTTTAGCATAAATCCAAAGGCAATTTATATTTTTGTAAATATTCACCCCTTTCACCTAGATTGCCATATCTATTTCCATATAATTGAGCAAAATAGTTCTTAATAATTACCTTAATTTCCTCTTCATTAGAGGTGAGATCACCCTTTTCATCTTTGATATTGTTAATTTGATTCTCTTCTTTTTTAAATTTGATTAACCAGTACTTTATCTATTTTATTTGTTTTTTCAAAGTACCAGCTCCTAGTCTTATTTATTAGTTCAATACTTCTTTTACTTTTAGTTTTATTAATTACTTCTCTAATTTTTAGGATTTCCAATTTAATTTTTATTTGGGGATTTTTAATTTGTTCTTTTTCTAATGTTTTAAGTTGCAAGCCTAATTCATTGATCTCCCTCTGGATTTTGTTGCTATATGCACTCAAGGATATAAATTTTCCCCTGAGTACTGCTATGGCTGTATCCCATAGGTTTTGATAGAATGCCTCCTCATTGTCATTCTCTTTAATGAAGTCTGTAATTGTTTGTATGATTTCTTCTTTGAACTCTGTGGGGTTTTCTTGGCAAGGATACTTGGAATGGTTTGCCATATCCTTCTCCACTGGATCCTTTCTTTGATCAGGCAATCAATGGTTAAGTGAATTGCCCAAGGTCACACAGCTAGGAAGTATCTGAGGTCAAATTTGAATTCTGGTTTTCCTGACTCCGGGCCTAGCATTCTATCCACTGAGCAGCCTCCTGTTTTAAGTTTTAAGCTATTAAAATTTTTAAAAAATAAAACTGCAATGGAAGGGGGGAAGGAGGAAGGAGGGGAAAGAACATGAGTCATATAACCATGGGAAAATATTCTTAATTAATTAATTCAACAAATTTAAAAAAAAACCAAAAAATTAAAACTTAAGCTGCACTAAGATTTTTGGGACACCCTGTATATAGAGCTAGAAGTCATTTACATAGGAATGATCACTGAAATCATGACAAATTCCCCTAAGAAAAAAGGTCGTAGAGAGAAAAGAGAAGTCCCAGACCTGATCTTGGGGAACATATACTGTTAGGGCCCATGATAAAGAAGGAAGGATTTATAAAGTACCTAGCCTGTACCAAGAACTTTACAAATATATAAATTTGAATTACGTCAACCTTGAAAAACACAGAACCACCAAAGGAGTTAGAAAGAACAAGTCTTTAATCAGGATAAGGAAGACAATGCTCCAATGGCCACCACCCACAGCCAAGCTCTGGGACTCTGGGAATACTATTTCTAGGAAAATGCACTTGATAAGAGGATTCTCAAATGAGCTGAAGAAGTTGGAATCCTCTATACCAGTGATGGGCAAACTTTGACCTGCAGCCCAGATGCAGCCCCATTGAAATGTTCTATGTGGCCAAGACATTATTCCTAGTCTGAGGAATACAATGAGTAGGATACAATACAATGAAACTTTGAAAGAGTTGCCTTAGAAACAGACTGACAGATGAGCATTTCCTTTCCTTTGGCCCCCTCTTTAAAAAGTTTGCCCATCACTGCTCTATACACTTTGGGGGAATGAAAGAAAGGAAGCATACACCTACTAGTTAAAAGGAGGCTTGGTCAAGGGGCTGTAGGTGAGGCTAGGGTACCAAGGAGTGGCCTAAGAGAGGCTAAGAAGCCAAAAAGGATACTTGAAGTTTGAGTATCTCCATCATTCCCATTCAGGATGCACATTGGATGCTTGATGAGACATTGTTCCATCTAAGGCCAAGGTCAGTCTGGGAGTTCTCTGAAGGTAAGTTCCCAAGGGACAAAGACAAATTCGGGGGTTCCATAAAACAAGGTCATCAACACAAATTTGACTTCACCTAAAGTATTCTGAAAGAAATCTGCATTCCAAAAAAATCAAGGTGAACTTTACTGTGTAGTATTGTGTTCTTTCTCTCCACACCTGCCAGTCCACACACTCCCTCAAAAAAATCTCCCCAAGTGAAAGCAAAAGTAAGGAAGCCTCTAAGAGACCCCTGAGACTTGGCTTGACACCTCAGGTGCTGAGAGCGGAGACCTTTGGTCACCCTTGCCTTCTCACCTCCTCTATTTTGAAGCCAAGCCCCAGCCTTGGAAGCCTGTGTATTCCTTCTCTTGCTCTCCAGTCATTTCTGTCTCTGGACTCCATGAGTCCTTGAACTGTGTGCAGGGCCCCTTCCTTTCTTCCTCTCTTCTTTATGTATACATACAGGCAAATTCACTTCATGTGAAGAATCTCTTTACTGGAGGTCTGCTGAATAGCCCTCTTACATGAAGGTAACTAACTGTATTATCTCATTTGATCCCCACAACCACCCTAGGAGGTAGGTGCTATTATAAGCTCCATTTTACTGTTAAGAAAACTAAGACATATATAAAAAATCAAGCCATTCTCCAATTGATAAATGGGCAAGAGACATGAATAGGCAATTTTCAGGTAAAGAAATCAAAACTATCAATAAGCACATGAGAAAGTGTTCCAAATCTCTAATAATCAGAGAAATGCAAATCAAAACAACTCTGAGGTATCACCTCACACCTAGCAGATTGGCTAAAATGAAAGAAGGGGAGAGTAATGAATGCTGGAGGGGATGTGGCCAGATTGGGACATTAATGCATTGCTGGTGGAGTTGTGAACTGATCCAACCATTCTGGCTGGCAATTTGGAACTATGCTCAAAGGGCTATAAAAGAATGCCTGCCCTTTGATCCAGCCATACCATTGTTGGGATTGTACCCCAAAGAGATCATAGATAAACAGACTTGTACGAAAATATTTATAGCTGCGCTTTTTGTGGTAGCAAAGAACTGGAAAAGGAGAGAATGTCCTTCGATTGGGGTATGGCTGAACAAATTGTGGTATATGCTGGTGATGGAATATTATTGTGCTAAAAGGAATAATAAACTAGAGGAGTTCCAGGTCAACTGGAAAGACCTCCAGGAACTGATGCAGAGCGAAAGGAGCAGAGCCAGAAGAACATTGTACACAGAGACTGATATTCTATGGTAAAATCGAATGTAATGGACTTCTGTACCAGCAGCAATGCAATGACCCAGGACAATTCTGAGGGATTTATGGGAAAGAACGCTACCCACATTCAGAGGAAGAACTGCAGGAGAGGAATCATATATGAAAAACAAATGCTTGAACACATGGGCTGAGGAGGACATGATTGGGGATGTGGACTCGAAAATACCACACCAATGCAACTAACAACAATTTGGAAATAGGTCTTGAACAAGGACATATGATAAAACCAGTGGAAATGTACGTCGGCCATGGATGGGGGGAGGGTGGGGGGGAAGGGGAAAGTAGGAGCATGAATCATGTAACCATGTTAAAAATGAATATTAATAAATGATTTAAAAATTTTTTAAAAAAGAAAAGAAAACTAAGACAAAATTACTTGCCCAAGGTCACATAGTTAGGAAGTATCTAAGGCTAGATTTGTACTTAGGTTTTCTTGACTCCAGATCAGACTCAGATGTCAAACTGTAAGAAGTTGAAAAGTGAGTGGGAGGTGGCAATCTCTCCGGAGACTGACCCTTATCCCAGACTAGACAATAGGCCATCAAGCATCCCCTGAGCAACCCTGGATAGGAGTAGTTTCTCTTATTGTATATTTCTTATTCAAACCTTTACCATCTGTCTTAGAATCGATACTGTATATTGGTGTCAAGGCAGAAGAGCAGTAAGGGCTGGGCAATGGGGTTTAAAGTGACATGCCCAGGGTCACCCAGCTAGGAAGTATCTGAGGTCAAATTTGAACCCAGGACCTCTGGTGTCTAGGTCAGGTTCTCCATCCACTGAGCCACCCAGTTGCTCTCTTATTGCATTTAGAGTGCTTTCCAGATACCCTGGCCTCAGACTACAACCTCTTTCCTTAGTCTCCTTGTAGCCAGTCAGTTGTACTTTGTGTCCATCCATTAGGTGCAGTTCATGCATTATAGCTTTAGTACAATAGTTACATTTTGACCAATCATCAAGTCAGGGATGAGTATTCTTTGCTCTTACATAAATAATCAAGCAGGGATTCACTACACTAGCAGATTTCAAAAGATACAATAACACTAACCCAGTCCAAATATTGTTTCAACACCAGTCTTTCATTTTTCAATATTTTTCAAAGGTGAGTTGAAGTTTCAGCTAGCCTGCAGGGTTATCAAAACAATCCAGTAGGGAGAGGAAAGCAAGTTCCCATATTTCATCCATTGTCCTTTTCTTGTGTTAACATTCCGGATTGGTGGGGGGGGGGGGTTGGAGACTGTTCTGGCCTGTTTTTGCAGGCACCTGTGCATGGGAGTGAGAGATCTAAGTTAGGGTTTTTAAATCTTTAACATTAACTCACTATCTGCTGGTTTGTTATGAAGTGATTTTAGGGGAATTTCTGTATTATCACATGTAAAGGTAGAACTTTCCCAGTAGTTTGTAGGGGGCCTATAAGGGCTCTAATAACAGCCTATAATGTTCTTCTGTAGTTCTGTGGGGCTGAGTGGGGATATTGATCACAATAATTTCAATAATAAGGAGTGTTAGTAAGAAGAGTCATACAGGGGTATCCGAGTGAGGGGTTTCCATGCTCCCTGGATGTGCAGTTCCAGAATTCCTCCTTCCACTTTGTCATTCAGGATGGGTTTGACAGCCCCTCCCCCCCCATCCAAGATGTCTTCTTTTACAATTGCTTTGGTGGTTCAGGATTTTTTAGGTCAATAGAGGAAAGGAAGTAGAGGCAAGGATCATGGATGTTTTCTTCTGGGATTTTGAATGAGAAAGGGAGGTTTGAGGGGATGGCAAGAGGCAGTAAAGTTTTTTTTAGGAATGGCAGAAACTTGGGAATGTTTCTAGGCAGCAGGGAAGGATCCTATAAGTTGGGAGAGACTGAAGATGATGGGGTGGGGGAGAAATGAGCTGGTGAGAAAAGATGGAATTTCTTTGCGCAAGTACAAAGAAGGGTTAGCCTTGGTGAGAAAACAGGTCACCTCTTCTTCAGAGATTGGAGCAGAGGATAGATGGGAAATGTTGAGGGATTTTGAGATGCAGGAGAAGAGGGGAGGAAGCTCATGACAGATGGCTTCTACATTCTGTGAAAAGTAGGAAAAGTGATCTACTAAGAAGGGGGACAGGTGGGCAGCTGGGTAGGTCAGTGGATTGAGAGTCAGGCCTAGAGACAGGAGGTCCTAGGTTCAAACACTTCCCAGCTGTGTGACCCTGGGCAAGCCACTTGACCCCCATTGCCCACCCTTACCACTCTTCCACCTAGGAGCCAATACACAGAAGTTAAGGGTCTAAAAAAAAAAAAAAGAAGGGGGACAAGAGTTGCTAGGTTGCCCAGTGGTTAGAGCGCCTGACCTGGAGGCAGAAGGACCTAGGTTAAAATCTGGTCTTAGATGCTTCCTAGCTGTGTGACTCTGAGCAAATCACTTAACCCCCATTGCCTAGCCCTTGCCCTTCTTTCTTAGAGTTGTTACTAAGACAGAAAGAAAGGGTTTAGAAAAAGAAGAGAGGGGAAGTGGTGGTGCCAGAGGTTTTAGGAGAGAAGAGAGTTAAGAACAATTGCTTTAGAGGGGGAGATGGTCAATGTTCAAAGAATAAAAGAGTCCTGGGTAGCAGTGAAAGTCTGGCTGAGACTAGACCAAATCCTTTAGGAGAGGATCCAGGTGACAGTTCGGGGACTTCCTCAGCTGTATCGAGAACTAGGATCAGAGTGGGAGAATGGTGAGAATAAACCAGGCTCAAGGGTGTAGGTAAAGGTTTAACAATGGCTTGGAGTGGGGTGGGGAAGTATGGCAGAGCCAGCTTCTACTCCTGTTCTTGAGAGTTAGTTGTTAAATTTTCATTCAGTGGATTTCTGCCTTGGAAACCAACAGATCTACAAATCAAATTATGAACTGATTTATTGTTTTGTCTATTGTCTCTATACTTAAGAAAGCAATGGAGAAAATGGTTAACAATGCAGATTTTCCTTAGAAATGTATGTCTTCCCCCTTCCCCCCATTGGCTGATTATTAAACATTTACCAGCATACCTCTGGGCATGATATACTTTTACATTTCATCTACATCATGAACATTTTCCTGTCCCTTTTTCACATCTAGAGAAAATCAACAGAATAGTAAGTCAGGCCCCAAGTTGTATCCTCAGCTGATTCCCAAGGTATGGTCACTGTAAATTGAACAATTGGTTCTCAGGAGCCAGTCACTAGGAACTCTCCAGCACATCTAGGGAACCCAGGGTCAAGCAGTGATCAGAGAAGAGTGCAAACTTGAACTGGTTAGCTAGAGTAGCCACAAAATAGGTGAAAATAATAAGTTATAAAATAATATAAAAACACAAGAAAAAATACAATACAACATAAACAACGTCAATTTGTGGTTTTCGAAGTCTATGTGCAGTTTGAAGGTATCCTTTTTTTTTTAAACCCTTACCTTCCATCTTAGAATCAATACTGTGTCTTGGTTCCAAGGCAGAAGAGCAGTAAGGGCTAGGGCTAGGCAATGGGGGGGGGGGAGGTTAAGTGATTTGCCCAGAGTCACACAGCTAGGAAGTGTCTGAGGTCACATTGGAACCCAGGACCTCCTGTCTCTGGGCCTGGCTCTCACGGCACCAAGCCACCCAGCTGCCTCCAAGGGATCCATTTCTATTTAAGTCTGACACACCTAGAGGACCAAGATTGTGAAGGAGAAAAGTAAGTTCAGAGCAGGAGCTATAGGCTGGAAGAGGAGGGAGGATGGCCAGGAGACACAGTAGTCAGAGGAATTTCTGAGTATTAGATCATAGAGGTAGAACACTCAGGAGAGATAATCAAGCAACATTTATTTTTTATATATATTTTAAATTTTGATTTATTTAATTAATTACTTTAGAATATTTTTCCATGGTTACATAATTCATGTTCTTTCCCTCCTCTCCTCCCACCCCCCTCCCATAGCCGACCCACAATTCCCCTGGGTTTTACACATGCCATTGATCAAGACCTATTTCCATATTATTAATATTTGCATTAGGGTGATCCTTTCAAGTCAAAATCCCCAATCATGTCCCCATCGACCCATGTGATCAAGAAGTTGTTTTTCTTCTGTGTTTCTACTCCCACAGTTTTTTCTCTGGATGTGGATACTTTCTTTCTCCTAAGTTCCTCTGGATTGTCCTGAGTCATTGCATTGTTGCTGGTAGAGAAGTCTGTTCCTTTCAGTTGTACCACAGTGTATCCATCTCTGTGTACAATGTTCTCCTGGATCTGCTGCTTTCACTCTGCATCAATTCCTGGAGGTCTTTCCAGTTCACATGAAATAACTCCAGTTCATTTTTCCTTTGAGCACAATAGTATTCCATCACCATCAGATACCACAACTTGTTCAGCCATTCCCCAATCAAAGGGCATCTCATCATTTTCTAATTTTTTACCACCACAAAGAGCACAGCTATAAATATTTTTGTACAAGTCTTTTTTCTTACTATCTCTTTGGGGTACAACCAAGCAACATTTATTAAGAACCTATCATGTGGGGGCAGCTGGGTGCCTCAAATTTGACCTCAGATCTTCCTAGCTATGTGACCCTGGGAAAATCAATTGCCTAGTCCTGGTCTTTCTGTCTCAGAATTGTTATTAGGACAGAAAGTAAATTTTTTTTAAAGAAAAGGGAAAAAAATAATCTATCATGTGCCAGACACAATCTCTAGTCCCACTGAGCTTCAATCTAATAAGAGAGACAAGTCCAAGTATATAGAGAATACATATAAAATAGGGATCATTTTATAATGATCCCTTTTTATATTTTTTCCAATTACACATAAAAGCAATTTTTAACTTTTTTTTAAAATAAGAGTTCCAAATTCTTTCCCTCTCCCTCTGCCCTTCAGGGTGACAAGAAATTTGATAGAGGTACAATACTTGCAGTCATGCAAAAAATTTCCAGACATGATTTATTATAACGTTCACTATCTCATTTCATCCTCAAACAACCCTAGGAGGTTATTCTTATCTCTATTTTACAGACAAGGAAACAGAGGCAGGGAGAGGTTCCCTGTATGACTAGTCCTGTGCTGAGCTGAGTTGGAAGTTCCAAAGGCTAATGAACTAAAGGCCAGACTATTTAAGGAGATGTCAGCAGGCACATGGAAAGCCCCAGGGAGAAAGAGAAAACATCATATTGTGAGGCAGGGGCAGAGCTCCTGGAGAATGATGGAGGGCTGACCCCTGGGAAAGCAGCTAATAGCACCCAGAGTCTGGACTGGGTGAGAGAACAGGTCAGAGGAGGAAGAAAAGGTGCTGAGTGGCCTTTGGGAGGGGCTGTGAGGAATTAAGGCTGTGCCAACAAGTCCTCCCCCTCCAGGCCCAGGGTGCCAGATGGCATTAATGGCTGGCTGGCTGGCTGGCTAAATGAATGAATGAATGAAAGAATTTATTAAGCACTTCCTCTTTGTCAGGTACTCTGTTAAGAGCTGGAGATACAAACCTGCTCAGACAGTTTCTGCCCTTAAGGAGCTGACAGTCTAATGGTGAGAGACAGCACGCATGGCAAGGAATCGATTTCCCTGCCTCAAATTGCCCTCTACTCTGATCTGTCTTCTTTGGAGCTGCCAAAGTGACTTTCTCAAATTGTCCATCTGACTGGGGCAGACCATCTCTTGCTCCCTGAACTTTGGTGGTTTCTCTTTGTCCCTGGATCCAATGTAAAGTCCCTCCTTGGGTCCTGGAAGCTCTTTACAACCTGGTCCCCTTGCTATGTTTCCATTTGGAAGTACTGCTCTTTTTTTTCTTTTTTTTTTTTTTTTTAAACTTTACCTTCTGACTTGGAGTCAACACTGTGTATTGGCTCCAAGGCAGAAGAGTGATAAGGGTAGGCAATGGGGTTTAAGGGATTTGCCCAGGGTCACCCAGCTGGGAAGTGTCTGATGCCGGATTTGAACCCAGGACCTGCCATCTCTAGGCCTGGCTCTCAATCCACTGAGGTATCCAGCTGCCCCCTGGAAGTACTGCTCTTTTTGCTATCCCTCACACACCAAGTTCCATCTCTGGTCGCCAGATCTTTGCCCAGTTAGGAAGGTGGACGACATTCCAGGTGTCCAATTTGTCATCTACCTTCCTGGCCTTCTTCACTTCTTACAGTCTGTGGCTTCCTTTGAGACTGCTCAGAGCTTTTGCGGGGTCTTTCCTGCTCCTTGCAGCTCTTTCCTAAGGCCTTGCCCTTCTCAGGTTACCTTGTGTCTGCTCTTGCTACTTTCTTTCCTCTCTACTTAGTTATTTACATCACTTCCATCAGAACTTCAGCTCTCAGAGGAGGATGAAGAGGAGAAAGGAGGGGAGGGGGAGAGGAGGAAGAGGAGGAGGAGGAGGGCAGAAACTGTCTTGTTGGTTAATATTTGTGACCCCTCTGCCCTCTCAGGTTAGACAGTGCCCTCCTCGAGGGCAACTCAGAGACTGTTGTCTGCTATGTATGTGAAAGGAGGCATGGCTCTTGCTTGCCTGACAGGTCTCTGAGCCTAGAAAAGGGAAATTGACAGAAAAGTTATTTGGATTGTTGAATGACTATTGGGAGTCCTCAGGGTTGAGGACATATAGGGAGGAGAGCTTTCTGGGGTCTATTGTAATCTGTAGAATCCCCCGATTTCTGTTTACTGCTTACCTTAAGAAAGAGGTTTGTTAGCTATTCAAGATGGTCTTTTGTGAGAGGAAGCTAAACTGGCAATAAGATAAGTATCATCTCTTCTCCCCAGAGATGGGGGAAAGTAGCCCCAAAGCATTGTACCCTGAGACAATGAATTAGGGGCAACTAGATAATCAAGTGGATCTTCAAATCCAGCCTCAGACACCTACTAGCTGGGTGACCCTGGGAAAGTCACTTCATCCTATTTGCCTCCCTTTCCTCATTTGTCAAATGAGCTGGAGAAGGAAATAGCAAAGCCACTCTAGGATCTCTGCCAAGAAAACCCCAAATGGGCTCATGAAGAGTTCAACATGACTGAAAAAAAGACTAAGCAACATCAGACTATTGATATTTGAGGTGTGGTAGACAGATATCTTTCCAGCCCAATATCTCTCTTGAAGATAAGTGAGGAAAGGAATAAGTGCCCAGCGGACAGGTCCTCCTGCTCCCCATGAAGGCCAAAGAAGAAGTCGGCCTTGGAGAGGAGGGTAGGCCAGATCCCAGGTGAGAAGTTTATGCCATACATACAAGTCAAGCTGTCTTTTATATCAGGCAGAATACTTGCTACTTGTTTGCTACATGGGGATGTGGAACCATGTGACTGGGCTTCCTATCATCAAAGTTAGTTCTTGGTTCTCTCTCAGATACCTGGAAAGATGGGAGATTAGCTTGGTGATTATCTAGCTCTATAAATAACCTGGTGATCAGGACTGTCCCTCCTCCTCTACCCCTATGTCCCTCTCCCAAGCACCCAGCACACACATTGGAGTTCACATTGGATGCCTCTTCCTTGGCATCATCCCAAGAGTGGGGGACAACGATGCCCTCCCGATAGCCATTAGATTCCCTTCTGGTTGAGCTGTGCATTATTCCTCATGCTAGAGTTCTTCCTCCTGGCCTACATCCTGATGTCCCTTCCCAGGCATGTGCATGTGGCCCAGGGCCCTCCTCACCCACTCCCCACCCCTACCTCTAGGCTCTGACACCACCAGCCTCTCCTCTGCCCATCCTCCTCTGTGTGGTCTTCCTTGATGACAAAGCCTGCCTCGGTTAGGTTTGTGTCCCCAGTATACCCTTGGCCCCCATGCCTGGCCCCTAAAGAGCTTCTTCAAAGCTTTTCCATTCATTGGATAGATGGGTTCAGTCCAAGAATCAGTGGCCTGCATTGAGACAGGCCAAAAAGCTGGGCATCGCCAGGGCAGAGGAGGGAGGAGGAAACCTGCACCTGGCCTAGCCTGGCATTGTATCCCGGCAGCCTCCAGCCCTTCCAGGAAGAAGGAAGTCACTGGAGCTTGCATTTCCATGGCAATAAATTTGGAGGGGGGGGGGAGGAGAGGAACCAGGCCCAGAACACTATTTACAGTAACTGGCTGGAGGACCAGTGAAATGCTAATAATATGGGCGGGGTGGGCATCCTCCCAGACTTCCCAGTGGCCCTCTGGGGCTTGGCTGTGAATGTAAAGGATTAAGGGTGTGCCCCTTCTCCGAGGTGACTGATTAGGTTTTTGGATGTTGGAACCTTTGAAGGACTAGAAACTGTACAATGACTTGTTTGCATGTTAAAAGGCCAGGAAAGCTACCTTGGGCCACCAGAAGAGACTCTTAATTTGTCTCCACCCTAGCCTTTAGCAGTAGATTAAAAAATCTGTTTACAGGAAATATTTGGTCCCGGAGTCTGGGGAGAAACAGGGCTGGCCTTGGGGAGGGGAATTCTGGGAAAGAGGCAACGTTCTGGGCCCTTCTTTTTCCACTGCTGCCCAGGCTATCTCTCTCTCTTTAGTATATCTCTTCTCTGCCATCTCCTTTTAAAGCTCCAGATGGTCTGAATGTGAGATGGCTTCTCTCTGTTATCCAAATGGCTTCGGTTGTGAGCCAGCCTCAAAGCAGTGCACAAAGCTCTGGTTACGCTTTAGTTTGTTAGACCCCATCAGAAAGGGTTCTCACCTAGTTAAGGCACCCAAGGCCTGAAGGGGCTGATTTCCAGCCCCACCTCCTCTTCCAGGAAGATCACCCAGAGCCACAGAAGTCCAAGCTGGAAGGGATCCCAGGCATCATCTCATCTGAACCACCCTCCCAAGGAATCCCCACTCTAATATACTCAGAGGTCACTCAAACCTCTACCAGAAGATCTCCAAGGCCAGGGATGGGAGCCTATTTCAGGGTGGGGCACATTTAATTAATGTGAAGTGGTTTCTCACCCCAAGCCTAAATTTGCTTTTTTACAACTTTCACCTATCACCTCTGCTGCTGTCCTCTGGGGTAAACACATCATGTCTAATGATCTAATCACTCTTCCCAGAGCTCCTCCTTCAGAGACTTGAGGAAAGCTATCATAGCTCTGAGATCTCTCCTCCTGGTCAAACTTGCCCGGTTCCTTCCAGCAATCCTCTTATGACAGACTCAGGGCCCTTCCCAGACTAATTGCTTTCTTCTAGATATTTTTCAGCTTTATCAATATCCTTCTTAAACTGTTAACTCTCAGAACTCAGCCCAATAGATACCAGATGTGTTCTAATTAGGCCAGGGCACAGGGGGGACTATTGTCTCCTTATTTCTGAAATTGAGGCCTTGCAGGAGCATGTGGGTAGCTTCTGCTCAAGATCTTGTTTTGTACAGATATGGAAAGCAGGCACGTGCGGGGCAGAAGATACTGATGTCTCATGAACTGCCCTTTTTGGTGGGATACTAATGAGGTCCAAGCCTTTTTCTTCCCTCTCCATACTTGGGTATCTCCATACAGAGACCTTCTGAATCAATCTCAGTGCTCTTAAAGCTGGGTCACTTTGGCAGAGTTTAATCTCCTAGGCCAAACTGGAAATTCAGAAGTGTACTCAGAACTCAAATGGATCTCTCCTATTCAGGAGTTCCCACAAAACAATGGAGATCACTCCCTGTCCATGTCTACAACTTCTCCACTGAGGGTTCCCTTAATATGGCATCAATGGTTTTCCTGCCACCGTAAGGATCAGTGAAGCAGCATGGCTCTCTTATCTGTCCTCATTTTCCATTCTCTAATCCCTTGAAGAAATTCTTTCCTCTTGTTCCCAGTGTCCCTCACTGGTTTTATATCTCTGCCTGCTCACATTCACCATTGTCCTTGATGGCGAAAGAAGCTAGTTATAAAATGATAGTGTAAGAAAGGGATCTGAAATAAACTGGCTAAGCTAGGCCAAAGCCATATTTTGGATGGCCTTAAGTGCTAGGCTGTGAAGTTGGTATTTTATTTTGGAGACAATAGGGAGCCATAAGAGAATGATATGGTCCAACCTGTGTCTGGGAAATTTGATTTTTGGCAGCTGGGTGGAACTCAGAGTGGAGAGGAGGGCAATCAGGAGGCTGTTATGATAGCCTGTTGTCAGGTGGTTGGGAGAGAAAAGAGGAGAGAGAAGTTGGGGAAGGAGGAGTGGAAGCAGCAATGATGGTCATCTCATTTCCTTAGTCACCAACCTGTTATTTAGTTCAGTGCCCTCCACATGGTAATTGCTCAGTAAATGCTTGTTGAATGGATTGGATTCAATACACACAGGATTACAGATCATAGATTAGAGCTAGAAGGTTACTTCAGAGGTTATCTACTGAAATGAATGAACTCCTTTTATTTTCCAGACGAGAAAACAGATCCAGAGAAGTGAAGTAAGTTTTCCATGATCACACAGCCAATAAGCAACATATAGTGTTACCTTCCTAGAAATGTATTGAATTGACTTAACATTGACCCAACAGTGTAAAAGCTTTAGGGGAATTTCCTATGATATTTTAAAAGCAGAGATTGTTGAAAAAAATCAGGGAGGTTATCAGTGCAATCTGTACTATCTGGTTTAAGTGTTTTCTGAACATGATTCTTAGTGACTGCTCAGCTCATAGTTCTTTCTACCTAATTTCCTCAGCTTGTTATTCATAGTGCCACTAGAAATGGGTAGGAGATCTAGCCTGGGGACTTCTGAGGTGCACTAATCCAAACCCTTCATTTTACAATGAGGAAACTGAGTCTCAGAGAGGGGAAAGGAACTTGCTTAAGGTCACACAGGTAGGGAAGAGTACTTGGATTGAAACTCAAGTCCATAGACTCAATTTAGTGCCCACCCCTCCCCTTTCTTTCTAGTGCTAGGCTACAGAATTACACTTCCAGTTTCCCACAGGAATCCTGAGGGAGAGCTCACAAAGCGATTCTTCTCCCTGGGCCTATAAAGTAGTGAGGCCAGTGAATTCTTTTCAGTGGTTACCAGAAGGAAATAATTTCTTCATGGTCATATTGTGTGCTTCGACCTCTCACTTTATACAAACCCAGAATCTACCTTTTTTTATTTTTAATTTAGTTCAAGAGCAGCAACTACTAGGGACTGCTTCCTGACCAGTTCTAGGGAAGGAAGATTGTACTTCCTTATGCTTGGAACTGGAACAGCCACACATAAACTCCTTTCCCCTTGAGGGTCTTTAGGTGAGCACCTAAGGGAATGTGCGAGAGGACTGGATTTGGAGAGCCAGATTGCTGGTTCTACCATTCACACCTGTGTGACCTTGGGTAAGTTGCCTCACTCCTCTGGGCCTCTATTTCTTTCTCTGTAAATCGCGGGGCTTGGACTAGGTAGCCTCAGAGATCCACTCCGAGTCAGACCGGATAAGCTCTAAATTGAAAAGCTTTGGACTTTTTCGCTGCCCCAGAAAAGGAAACCGTGGAGTAGTGGAAAGCGTGCCCAATCTGGGGGCAGAAGATGCGGCTCGCAAATTGGGCTCAGCTCTGACCATTCGACTAGTAAAGTACCAGGAGTCTTTAGTACTGGTCAGGTAACTTTGTTTGCCGCGTGGTCTGCCTAGCAGCAGCTGGCCAAACCGGCGACAAGTAGGGCGGGGGAATTTTGCTGAGGCTTGAAGTGGGCGGGCGGATGGGATTCAAGCTCGGGCCCAAACCAAACAGGATTGGGCGAGGGGCAGGGTTTGGGCAAGAGAGGTGGGTCCTTAGGAGCCTAGTGCCACCTACGGACGCTCGCGCAACGCCTACATCCGGGTCCCTTAGCCTCGTTCCCGGGCTGTATAAAGTTCGCCGGCCCCTTTGTTCGCTCTCATTGCGTAGTTGCGTCTTTGCCTGCTCGTTGTTTAGGCACCTCGGGGGCCTTGGAGACCGAGGGGGCTAGAACGCGTGCGTACAAAGCCGAGTTTAGAACGCGTGGCGGCAACGGCGGGAAGCCGAAGCGACTTAAGCCAGAAGTAGCCGGAGAGCCCAGCTCCCTCCTTTGCCTCTCTTTGGCTAATCGGTGCGTAGGAGATGCCCAGCGGGAGGCTTTCGCTGCACTCCCCCCAGTTAGGTTGGTTTGGGCGGCGGTGGCCCTGCACTTTACTTATATAAAGATGGAGGGAGTGGGCGCCATTTTAGGTGGCTGGTGGAGGGAGAAGGGGGAAGGGGGGAGGGCTAGGACTTGGGGGGGGGG
>NC_058136.1:19833596-19867698 GCF_016433145.1 Gracilinanus agilis | reverse complement strand
AGAATATAACAAAGTCAGAATGGTTGAAGCAGATCGTCCTGGGAAACTGTTTGTAGGGGGTCTCAATACAGAGACCAATGAGAAGGCTCTCGAAGCTGTGTTTGGGAAGTATGGGCGAATAGTGGAAGGTAAGATATAATTAGTTGAAGATAAATTGTTTCTTTCTTTACTTCCTTCCTTCTTTCTTTTCCTTCTCAAACAAAACCTCCCCAAACCAAAACTGGCTGGGCGATGATGACTATCAATTATGTTGAACTTATAAAGTGATGATGTGTTTGTTGTTTACTCTAAGAAGTTCTGAGCTGCTGTTTGCTGCCTTTAAACGGGGAGGGGGCACAGCGGCCGCAGCAGCAGCACCTATTTTTATGGGTTAATATCAAATTAGAATGAATCCTCTATTTCTCACTCCTGTGTAGTACTCCTGATGAAAGATCGTGAAACCAGCAAATCTAGAGGGTTTGCTTTTATCACTTTTGAAAGTCCTGCAGATGCTAAGGATGCTGCCAGAGACATGAATGGGAAGGTGAGCTACACTCCTGACAAAAGTACCATCCCAAGTGTCATAATATAATGTACATGGTGTCCCATCAAATGTAAAATACTTTAAACTGCACTTTCAGCACCTGTCTGGCTTTGTCAGTTACATAAGTCACCAGAGCTAGAAATCTTATCATCAGACCTGGCTTATAAGCAAAAGCCAGTCATTTTCTGCATGCCTCACATCCAATTTTCCACTAGTTTTGTCCTACTAGTAAAACTAGCATCCTGGAGGGGGGGAGGTTAATCACAAAAGATGGAGAATGTGGGTTTGACTATCTAAAGTTACATAACCTAAATACCCATTTGTTACATAACCTAGACTACAAGGAGGGGAAAGAATAGCAAGAGAACTGCTCTTTTTTTAACTATTATATCTACATTACATACACTACATTATCTACTGTTAATTTTTAGCTCTTAGGAAAAGTTCAAATTGGATTTATCCACATCCATCCCAAGGTATAGGACTATAAATAAATCCTATTTTCTGGGACTACATAAAGGGCAAATTAAACCAATATGAAAAATACAAGAGGGTATTTTCTAAGTGAATTGTTTTGGCCAACTTCCATTTGCAGGATATTCTGTGTTGAAAAGCTTACTTAAAGGTATTGGGGGGAGGGGCAGAGAGGAATACTACTTGGTTCCAGGTATCAGTCTCATTACTTCAGAAAGTAGATCTAGCATTAATTTGTTAATGCTATATTTGCTGATGAACCCATTCTTTTTAGCTTCTAGATGGAAAATCAATTAAAGTTGAACAAGCTACTAAGCCAACATTTGAAAGTGGTGGTAGGCGTGGGCCACCACCTCCCCCAAGAAGCAGAGGCCCTCCAAGAGGCCTTAGAGGAGGAGGACGAGGAGGAAGTGGTGGAGGAACAAGGGGGCCACCATCACGTGGAGGACACATGGGTATAGTTTCTAAGCTAGCTTTTAAGAGTATATGGGCAAACATTTTGATGTAAAAAAATTGCAAAGAGATTCATAAATGTTGTATTTGTACTTTAGACTCTCAGTCTTCCAGAATATAGTTAAGGAGCCTAAACTGTGCTCCTTTTTGGTCCAGTTGTTCCTTATCTAACTGATAAGGTTCAGAAAAACAAACAGTTCCCTTCAACACAACCAATTCAAACTTAAGCTCAATAACACATCTGTATGAGTGTTTGGAGAAGATAAATCGGCCTTACTATGCAGCTGGGAAAAAAATGGCTAGCATTTCACCATAGGGAAATGAGAATGAATTTTCCTTTTATGGTGCTATAATGAGTTCACACACACCACCCTCTTTAAAACATTCCCTTTTTACTTGAGCATGCTTTTAATGGAGATATAAGATTCAATAAGATTGGAAAAAGTCTACTGCATGCGAAAAGTATGTGGCTGAATGAATTAGTATAAAATTCCATCTAAAATCCTACCACAGCTCTTGGTAACATGGAATAGTTGATAGTTTGTGGCTGATAGCCAGGTTTTATGGCAGACAATGTAGATTCTTCAGACATTATTTGTGCTATATCATAGCACATGGGTAATTGTCAACTGATTTAACTTTTACTTTTTTTTCCTAATATAGATGATAGCGGATATTCTCTTAACTTCAACATGGGGTCTTCCAGGGGACCTCTTCCAGTAAAAAGAGGCCCACCACCACGTAGTGGTGGGGGTCCTCCACCTAAAAGATCTGCACCTTCAGGGCCAGTTCGTAGCAGTAGTGGAATGGGAGGAAGAGGTCAGTTCTATAGGTTGCCTTTCTGTAAATTTTGTTGCTCAAATAACATAGTTTGGATTGGGGGATCATTCAGATAACAAATAGTTCATCTGCATAGTTCTTTCACAGTGAGGCTCTTGAAACAAGTCCATGAGGTTGGTTGGCTTAGAATCTTCAGAATAGGAAGGGATTCATCTAATGAAATCTGTACCTAAGCAGAAATCAAGACTATAGACTGAGAAGAGACTAGATGAATGCTTTGTAGATCATTCTATTTTTGGCTATCTTTTAACTGGTTTTCCTTATTGAACTGAAGGCTGCCTCTGACTTCCATCCATTGTTCTTAGTTCTGCTCTCCCGGGGCCAATGAAAAGGAGCCAAATCTCCCAACATGAGAATTATCAAATATTTGGAAGACTAGCACATAGACAACACCCCTTCTCCCCCCCACCCCCCAAGACTAGGCTACATATTAGATGCTTCAATGGATTGTTGTTTTGACTTTGCTCTTTAACAATGTGCTTCTATTAATAGCCTCTAAGATCTCAGTTGGCTGCCACATCCCCTTTGATTCACATTGGGCCTGAGTCATATCTTCCCTATCCTGTACTTTTTTGTACGGTTGACCACAAGTTATGAGACTTGAACTAAGTGCCTACTGTATGCCAGGCACAGTGCAAAACAAGTAAAAATACTTATCCGCTGCCTTTTAAGGACCTTCCATTCTTAGCAGTGGTTACATTCTTAACTGGGTGGATCCCATTTCTATTGCCTTCGCGTAATAAAGGAACAGGACAGGCTCCAATTTTCAGTTGACTAGGTCAACTGATTGAGACCAGTCATCTGTTATCTGGGTGGCATCACCTGACAGTAATGCAAAAAAGAAACTTAATCTGTCCCTGTTCTTGCTGTGAAACTTATCTGTTCACAACTTACCTCTTTAAGAAGACATTCTAGAATTTTGCTGAACTTTTGCTGGCTTATGTTTGTCGCTACTCCCATTTGTGCACCATTGCACGTTTCATGGATAGTAACTTGACAATCCCCCTTGCATATACATTGTAGCTAGAATTGGGTGTGTTAAAAGCTAGAATCATCAACCACATCTTATCTTGCTTGATGAGGAAACGGAATCTGCCATTTTGAAGCTTTTTCCTTTGGTATAGAGAAAATGGAGGCAAATAGGACTTGAGCAGTGCTTCTCACTTTTGTTCATCTACCTTTGATCCATGTCTCTTGCCCTTTCCTTTGAGGGGCTCAAAAGTCCTTACATCACAGCTGTAGCTGTGAAATACACATGAGGAAACAGGTTCAGAAGACTCACTGCCCATAATCTCATCTCAAGTTATGAATGGCTGGATTTCAAAAAGCCAAGTTTTAAAAGTCCAGTCTCATAAAAACATTTTTATGAGTCTCAATGTGCTAAAAATCAAGTGAGGGGAAGCATTTCGAGTGCTTAATTAACAAACTTAGGCCAAATCTATAGGTCACCTGGGCCAAATGTGTACATAGGTGACAGAAAACCGAGGTTGGGGTGACATTTGAATTCAAATGTTAGAACCCAGACCAGAATACGTTATTTGGATGATGAACGTTGTACCTCTTGTGCATTTTATATATCTGGATAGATGTGTGGTAGCCTTTCTAGAAATGAAGCTGGATAGTTAGGGCATTTCTATACATCTTGAAAATGTTTAGTCTTTTTATTCTTCAATCCATGTCATCTGTTTTAGAACCAATCTGTGCGTAGGTTCTGAGGCAGAAGAGAGTAGAAGGGCTAGGCAATGGGAGTTGTGACTTGGCCAGGATCACACAGCTGGGAAGTAACTTGAGGCCAGATTTGAGCCTAGGACCTCCTGTCTGGGTCTGGCTCCACTGAGCCACCTAGCCATCCCCTCATGCTTAGTCTTAACAGAATGTCATTTCAAGGGGATTTAGAGAGATGTTGAACTTGGAAAAAACTAAATTAAAAACTTAGAAAACAATTTGATTTTAGGTAGCATTGCTTTCAGTTGAGTATACTGCCATTGTTTTAGATGAAGTTTTTTGTTTAAAGCTCCAGTATCACGTGGGAGAGACAATTATGGAGGTCCACCCCGCCGCGACCCAATGCCATCTCGAAGAGATGTTTATATGTCACCAAGAGATGATGGATATAATACTAAGGACAGGTAAAAAAATCCCAGCAATAACCTCTGAAGAACTTTTTTGTTTGTTTTTTAGACACTGGGGTAACAAATAGTTGTTCTATTTCAGCTATTCTAGCAGAGATTATCAAAGTTCTCGAGACAACAGAGATTATGCACCACCTCCACGAGATTATGCATACCGTGATTATGGTCATTCCAGTTCACGAGATGACTATCAGTCTAGAGGCTACAGGTATAGGCTTGGGGACACACTTACTTACATGGCTTCCTTAAAAGCCTTTATTTAATTAATTTGAAACTTCTGGCACTTGGGGAGTTACTCCAGTGAGTTATTCCTGAGAAGACTCAATACTTTGGTTTCTTTTTTAAATTTAGTGATCGTGACGGCTATGGTGGTCGTGATAGAGATTATTCTGATCACCCCAGTGGAGGCTCCTACAGAGATTCGTATGAGAGTTATGGTAAGAATTGAGTTTGAGGGTCTCTTTTAAGATAAATTTATCTGTGCTTAAAGTCTGTAGACCATGTGGACCAGTTTCAGGCTGTGCTTGCTTTCAAGGGATTTTTGTTTGCTTTGTGGGGTGAACTGGCACATTGACATCTTTTTTAGTTTTTGAAGGGCCTTGAAGTTTTTGTAAGGAATTTGATCTTCAGGCTTTTTGCTTGCTTTTAAGGGGACGGGGGATTTGCTTGCTTTCAGGGGTAAATTGGCAGTATTATGTGTTTTCCCCCCCAACAGTGAAATCAGTACTTTTTAAAATGCTAATTGACAAGATCAAATATTTACCATTACAATATGAAGCAAAGTCTACAGTTGCAACTTACCACTGGACAAAATGGCTGAGTTTCTACTGTAAAATAAACAACCTGTTCTGGAATGTCCTTAAAAGATGCCTCTTGAAATACTCTACAGTTTTTTCAAACAAACCGTAAAGCATTATTTCGGCAGATGAGCAATCCCCACTATAAATTACCAGCAGTGGCAGATTTTACACCTCCACTTGAAAAAAAAGTAAACATGTAATACAGGAATTCTTTATAACTATTGTGTATATATAAGATTTATAGTGTTGCCATATTACCTGACCATTGACCCTGCAGGTAACTCACGTAGTGCTCCACCTGCCCGAGGGCCCCCGCCATCTTATGGGGGAAGCAGTCGCTATGATGATTACAGCAGAGATGGATATGGTGGAAGCAGAGAAAGTTACTCAAGCAGCCGAAGTGATATCTACTCAAGTGGTCGAGGAGATCGTGTTGGCCGCCAAGATAGAGGGCTTCCCCCTTCTATGGATAGGGGATACCCTCCTCCACGTGATTCCTATAGCAGCTCAAGCCGCGGAGCACCAAGAGGTGGCCGTGGTGGAAGCCGATCTGATAGAGGAGGAGGCAGAAGCAGATATTAAAAAGAAAAACCTAAGTTTTTGGACCAAAACCCCCTTTCAAAACACACAAAGCAAGTGGAACTTGTTCTTTACTACCAGAGGACTACTAAAAAAGAAAAAGTTGTTTTTACTTTTTTTTTAAATTGTTAAGTTTCCCCTCCATGATTTTTATGCTTTTGTGAAGAACAAGTTAAAGCAATGTTTAATTACATTTGAGATTTGTTTTATTTCTTTCCAAAAATCAGATGTTTATGTGTGAAATTTGAGCTCTGTGTTACTAGTGTTAAGTTTCAAAAGTAAAGTTTCCCTGAAAAGCTACTTCCCAACTGATTTCCTGACAATTGAGACAAGCAGTTCTTAAGACCTTCCACAAACATCCAACCATCTAAAATGGAAATGGATTCTTCTACTTGTTCAAACCTATCATTCTAAACCAATTAGCTGTTTTCTGGAGGGTGGTTGGGGGTTGTCCTGCTCCTTAAGATTTCAGGTTGTCCTTTTGAAAACTGAAATCTGTACAGGAATTCCCAGTATATCAGATGCTTAGTGAGGAAAAAATTCAGTAAAAAAAAAAAACACTCGGTAAACTTGAAACCACAAATGGATAGTCATGACTATACTTTGCCTTTCTTCCATTTCTTGTGAATCTGCAAGACCAACCCCCCCAAATAAAAAAAGCATTTACATGTATTAAACAACTACAGAATTCTAAATAAAAAGGTTTGACCAGTTCCAACAACGAAGCTTCAAAAATGATACTTGCTCTTACTGTTTCAAATTTTTGCAACTCTGTAGTGTCTCACTTTTAAAGGAACAGCTTGATTCCAAAGGCAAAGGAGAAAATAGATAAGCAAAGAAGTTTAATCTTCAACTTCTCAAAGGCTAATGACTTCTAAAAACAAGTGACTCTTTCAGCATTCCACTTCAGATATAAAGCATCAAATGCCTGTGAAACAGCAAAGATGGTAAGCAAAGCAAACTAGTTTTTCCGTCTAAGTCAAAATTGAACCAAAGTATCTTCCTCATAGTACAGCGAGACATGGCTGTACCTCATGGCAAATGGAAGTGCTTTCTAGATAACCCTTGGAAAAGCAATATTCGCTAGAGTTTAGAAGTCTTCCAAATCCAACATTTTTTTCTTGGATTTTTCTTAAAGCATGTATAACGCTTAAAAGACATTTACAATGCAGCTCTTAAAATATTACATTTTGGGTTGGGGAGGGGGTTTTTTTCCCCATGTTTTTATGAAGACAAAGCTGCATATACAATCATTTTTTCTTCCCCAAAATTTATCTTTAGTCACAAATTGGCTTAAAAATTGGGTTTTTTCCAAGCAAGCCTTTGCAAACTTAACATTTAGTTGGATGCCTGACTTACTGTTTAGTTGAAACTACACTGTGTGGGGAAGAGTAGTCTTTTTTTTCTCCTTTTTTAAAGACTCAAAACACAAAACCTGAGGCAACATTAGCCAGGTCCAGCCGTGAAGTTGAAACGATGCACTTGAATGTAGTAAAACTTGAAGACCTCCAACTAAAAATCCAATCTTTACACTCCACTATTCCTTCACAAATAATTCAACTTAATGGATTTAACATGGCAGTCCACCATTGGAAAGGAATGAAAATCCATAAGCCATGCAACTTGCCATTAAGCCAGTCCAGACCAGTGAATCTGCCACCACTTAAAAGAATAAAACTTGAACCTAGTAGTCCGCAAGTCTGAACTTGACTTAAACTTTCTGGAATCAAGGGCAGTTATAGGCTGGCAAGTTCAGTTTTCTTTTTAAGAATTTCATAAGAGATAAGTTCTCTGTTTGTAATTTTTGCAGGCTGATCATTGCTGTCAGGAACGCTGATGTTAAAATGCTGACAATGTTAATGTACTAGAGATGAAAATAGCATCTATGATAACATAAGGTAAGTAAATACTCAATGTGTTTGTGAGACTTTGTGCTTTTTTGAGAATATTGATGAATTGGTTGCCAAAGCACTTGGCTACACTAGCAAATCTATCAATTGAATGGGGGGGGGAAGCATTTGAATCCAGCTCAGATGGGTTCTGGGTCTGTTGGGGGTCATAGATTTTAAGGGCTAAGAACCAGGTTCTAAAGCCACAAGTGTCCTTTCTTTTGTGTCGCTGACTAGCCTTATCCTGTAAGACGGAAGTAGGGGAGTGATTGAAATTGTTGGACAGAACAAAAACCCTGATGACGTTCTTCCATCTTACAGAGTCACTACAGAAGCAGGATGCTGAAATTGCACTGAAGTCAGTTTTTGCCTTGGATGATGATTCCTGTGAAACTGAGCTGAACAGAGTTCTGTTGTTGGCTACTCTTACCCTTAAAACATGATCCTTATCGGAAGTGTTAAAAAGTTCAGGTGTATGTAGTAGGAGAAAGTCATTTTGGGGCAGTATAAGGTTTTACAATTGGAATTTTGGGGAAATTGCTGGGTGGTTTTTTCAGTCAAGTTGTAGGATTCTTGATAGGAGTTTGTTTGCCATTTAAACTTTTTAAATTTTCTCCAAAACCAAGAAATGGTAAGAATGTGGTTTGGATAAATGAAGACAAGTAGAGCTGGCTATAGGGAAACAGTTGGGGGGTAGGAAGGAATTTGTAACCAGTCAGGGACTTTCAAAGACAATAGAATCATTCAGATAATTCATCTGTGAAAAATTGGTTTACTATGAAATCTCCAAGTTGGGAAATCTTTTTTAAATTGCCCAAGAATAAATGGTTGGTTGTTTTTTTTGAAACTGTTACATTATGTAATAACTCCTTCTCCCTTTCACCCCACAATTTGGAAAACTAGTTACTGAAGCTAGCAGAAACAGGCAACTGCTACAAAAGTAGAGATCATGGGGGTTGTTTTTTTTTTTTTTTTTTTCCCCTCCAATTGGTGAAGATGTTACATTCAGTTTTATGTTCCCTTTCCCTTATGTGCTTGCAGTACTGACTTACCATAATAAAAAGGGAAATAATTCATGGGGGTAGGATATTTTCTCAGCTCAGTAGTGAAAACTTAAGCTTGCATTTAGGAAAAACTTAGATTAACTCACTTTTCATCTTTATGAACTTGTCTGCATCTGTGTTCTAATATATTGACATGACTTGTACTTAGGCTCTGGTGAGAAGCTTCAAATAGCTATTTGAGACAGAAATTTTGAGATTTTACTTATTTTTTTTCCCCCTGACTCATCCTACTTTGAAAGATAATAGCTTGCATTAATACAGTGCTTTGGGGGGAAGCACTGGTTTTGTTGTTTTTTTTTTTTATATATATAAGTATTGATTTATTGTAGATCTGTGTCGTAGTAGACCTTAGAAAAATAACTGAGCAGGTTTAAGAGTACTAACCAGTTAAGTCCAATTCGTGTAGTGAATGAAGGATAAATTGTTGCATCTCTTTCAAGACAAGAAACTTGGGAAGCACTCAGGTTTCCTTTACATACATACACTGTCTCATTTGAAAGGTCAGTTTTAAGTTGACTCTGATTATTTAGAACAAATGTGGCAATTGATAATAACAATGTAATAAATGTGTCTGTGCTATCACTAGCTAGAGTGTTGGGTTCAGAACCTTTCATCTCATTTATTAAAGTGTTTATATTGTACATTTTTTTGGTTTTATTGAATAAATGTATGATTTCTTGTGTCTGTTTATTTAAGCTTAATTAATTTAGACTATTTTCCCATGGTTACATGATTCATGTTCTTTCCCACCCCCCTCCTGAAGCCCACGAGCAATTCCCCTGGGTTTTACATGTGTCCTTGATCCATATTAACGTTTGCACTAGGGTGATTGTTTTAGAGTCTACATCCCCAATCATATCTCCTGGGTCTATTTAAAGCTAAGTGGCCTACTTTTTTCTCATGACTTAGCACATTTTGGTCTTAATTGGAGCCTGGAGTTAGTTGCCAAGATGAAGAAAAGATAGTTGGGCTACAAAACCACATTAGACAAATTTAGCTCAGGTCTTCTATGATGAAGTGCTGTTATAAGAAGCTCCCTGAATTAGAGGTAAGCCCTAGTGTTTGGGAATCTTAGCTTCTTCCCCCCCAACCTCATCTACTAAATCACATGTGGAGGAAATGCAGCCTGGGCTGTTGGAAGAGAGGCCTCACCTTCAGGGCTGCTCATTGCACAAGTTTAGTAAGATAGTGGACCTGGCCCTTTTCCTGTCCCTAATGTGCTCACTGCTGGCTCCTGGGCCATTCTCCCCTATTCTGATGAGCCAGCTTCCAGATCTATCCTCTTGGTACCTCAAGTCAATGTTGGCATACTGATTTGCCCTCTCCTTCTAGCAGGATAATGGGACTTGGGATCTTGGTATCCCCAGCACCTACCATCCCCTAGCTTGCAGCTAATCTCTAATGGAGGAGGGAAAGTTTGGGAAGTACTGGCAGCTTTTGAACAAAATCCTGAGGTTAAGAAAAATGTCTCCAGGCCCCAGCTACTTGGCTTTTATGTGTATGTTTACGTTTTGCTGGCTACTTTACTAAGGCTTGACTGGTAGCAGGTAACAGCAGTGGGTAGCTGCTTTTCCATCCCCCTCGGGATTCCAGAGGTCTCCTGACAACCTGACTTCATGCTAGAGATCTTGCTTCCCTTCCCTCCCTGTCTTGAATGGCATCTTCTATATTGACTTTTCTCCTGGATCTTTCGCAATTTTATCTAACTTCTCCCATGCTTCCCCTCTCACTGTTCAAGTCCTTGTGGGATTATTCCCCAGAGGGTAACTAGCTGTTCTCAAAGGTTAGACTAACCATAAATGGCATGGTAAATCTTCCTAGACTAGGAAAGATTGGAGCACCAACCTTATTCCTCCACTCAAGGAGAAAGATTTGAGAGAGACTCATTAGAAGAAGATAGGCCCTAGATCATCTAAGGTTCTTGAGTTTAGAAGGGCTCTCCATAACAGGGAAATCACATCCTGGAAGTAAATTCACACTGATATATTTTCCATAGTCGCCTCTACCTAGAAGCATGTGCAACTTGCAAGGGCAAATCTTGGTTGGTTGTCTCAGGTTTGCTATCTCTTGTGTTCTTGTCCTGTTAAAACTGGGCCCAAAGTGTTGACTGATGAGGCAGTGGTATTTTAGTTCTTGAATATATCTTGCCTCTCCGCCACTAACTAGCCTTAGCTCTTGAGGGACCCTACTTTACTTCTTAGCCCTTCTAAATACATTTTGGAAGCCATATTCCATAAGTGTTCATGGTACTAGCCAAGGTTTCAGCGAGCTACCCCTAGTTTGCAATGTGACCACTTTGTTAGACTGAGGATGTAGTTTTCAGCCACTGGCATGCATGGGTAGCACAGATAAACGGTTAGGCGAAAGCCAGTAAGTTTCTGCACAAGTCTCCTTGAAGGACGGATCATGACAGCAGTAATGATTTACCCCCAAAATGGGGGCAGATGTAGCCTGTAAGGTTCTTAGCAAATGAACTTGGCTGTGTTCATCTGTCAAAACTGAAAGCCTGCCTTGGGACCCCCTGGGGGTAACACTTGATATCAAGGTTTGATAGAATCTTCAGGCCTGCCTTGGCTTAGATCAGTGGTTCCCAAACTTTTTTGGCCTACTGCCCTCTTTCCAGAAAAAATATTACCTAGCCCTGGAAATTAATTTTTAAAAATTTTAATAGCAATAGGAAAGATAAATGCACCTGTGGCCATCACTGCCCCACCCTGGATCGCTGCAGCCCCCACCGGGGGTGGTGGCACCCACTTTGGGAATCACTGGCTTAGATTTAGTTCATTCCCAAATGAATTAAAGCTTGTCAGAGGCTGTGACCTGTCCCAGATAGCTAGCTGCTCAGGAAGCACAGAGACATCAGACTGAGAATTTAGGATTTGTTTTTTTGCTGTGCGTTGGCAGCAGCTCATTCTTCCTGCAATGAAGTGGATGCATGGCAGGAGTGTAAAATAGTGTGCAAGGCTTTAATACATTTTTTTTTAAGCCACTACTAATTTTTTAAATCACTACTGTGTATTGGTTCCGAGGCAGGAGAGCAGTAAGGACTAGGCAATGGAAGTTAAGTGACTTGCCCAGGGTCACACAGCTAGGAGTGTCTGAGGCCAGATTTGAAGCCAGGACCTCCCATCTCTAGACCTGCCTCTCAATCCACTGAGCCACTCTCCCTCCCCCCACCCCTGGTACATCTTAATTGACATAAAACATGCTTACGACCATGCTCGAATTGCCCGTGCAATATTCACAAGCTTGAGTTAGACTTGGAAAGGAATATGGTACTGATGTTTCCAAGGTGCATTTTATATGTGCTTTTCATTACTATTCTAGACAAACAGACATACCTCAACTCGGCTCCAGAAGGCAGGCTTCAAAATGACAGGGATGGAGAGAAGGACGGAGAGATGGATGGACTACCAGCAAGGTAGAGGTTATCACAAAGCAACAGGCCACTTACACTCTTCCAGTCAGCAATCCCATTACTTGACACGGACATAAACATCAGATGTCTGTACTCTATCAAAATATTGAGAAAAGAATTGAGGAACAATCGAACAAAGTGATATAGGAAAGTAAGGCATGACAGTGGCCAAAGAGCTGGCCTCAGAGCCAGGTAGAGCTTGGTTCAAGTCACCTCTGACAAGACTGGCTGCGTGACCTTGGGCAAGTCACTTCAACTCAGTGCTTTTAAGCCCATCCAAGTTGCATTTGTAGAGGAAGCTCCTCACCGGCAGCTTCCTTTCCTGATGAAACCATAGGTTCAGCCCCTATCCCTAATATTCATTAAGGGATGATCTATTTGAGGAATTAAAAGAAAAACTGGGAGATTCGTATGAAGTCATGCAGACTGAAACAAAGGGCTACAGAAGATAGATAGGAAGCAAGAAAACAGATAGAAAGAAAACAGTGTAAATAAAAATATCACCAGTACTTGTACTAATGAAAGTGATACTATCCAGGCAAGCAGATAATGAAACCTGCCTCCCTTCCTTCAGCTGAGAGATAGGAGAACTATTGGGGCAGAATGTTCCCTACGTTGTCAGATAATGATTGTAAGGCTGTTTTTTGCTTAACTTTTTTAAATTCCTAGAGGCGGTTCAATTCCTTGGAGGTAGAGGGCAGGGTATAACCAGAAAGACTGGGTTAAGACTAAAGGCCTCAGTAAACGGTCTAAAAGGTAAGAAGTGTTCCTGGACCCAATCCTCTCTGGCCTCCCTTGAACCTGCCTTCCATTTGCCGTGTCTCTTTCACGATCGGAGGTGAAAGCTAAAGGAGATGGGCATAGGGCTTCCTCCAATGCTAGATTATGGATCAGGCCTGGAAGGGACCGTGAGGCCATTGAGCCCAACCACCTCATTTGACAAGGGTCTCAAAAGGTCCACAGTGAATGTGACTGGCCCCAGAGTTGTAGAGGCAGTAAATTTCAGTGGTGGGATTTGAATCAAGATCTTTCTTTCTACCTACTACATCACTCTGCCTCTCATGTTCATTTCTCCCCTTTCCTAAAAGAAAAGAAGGAATAAAAGGGAACATTTCACTCCGTCCTATTCCATCTAGTTGGCCAACCAATTTTTTTGTTTTCCACCATCCTGTAGCTACTGCCTCCCCCCTTACCATCTTACCCCTATTTGCTTTAGATTCCTTGCTATCTGTCTTGTATCTGCCACGCCCGCCACCCCCCTCCCACTGGAATGATTTTCCAAAGTAACTAATGATCTCCTCATCATTTAGTCCAGTGGCTTTTTCAAAGTTCTTTTCCTTCACCTTTAGGAAGTTGACATTATTTTTACCTTCTTGACACCCATTCCTTTGCCTTTTGTGATGGTATACTGTGCCCAGGAGGAGGAATATCAAGTCAGGAAAGGACTCTGTGTAGCAAGAAAGGATGAGTTCAAGAAATGGAGAATAGGGGGCAGCTGGTGGCTCAGTGGATTAAGAGCCAGGCCTGGAGACTCTGTGTTCAAATGTGGCCTCAGACACTTCCTAGCTGGGTGACCCTGGGCAAGTCACATCACCCCCATTGCCTAGCCCTTACCACTCTTCTGCCTTGGAGCCAATATACAGTATTGATTCTAAGACGAAAGGTAAGGGTTTAAAACAATGGAGAATAGTGGGGCAGCTACGTGACTCAGTTGATAGAGATCCAGGCCAAGTGTCAGGAGGTCCTGGGTTCAAATGTGGCCTCAGACATGTCCTAGCTAGCTGTGTCACCCTGGGCAAGTCACTTAACATCCATTGCGTAGCCCTTGCTGCTTTTTTTTTTTTTTTTTTTTTTTTTTTTCAAAAAAAGGCTAAGAGGCTTGGACTTTATTTTTCCCACGGCATAACTCTGATCACACTTCTGCTCTGATGGTCTGCATGAGAGGCAATGAAAGCTCAGAACTGGGGTGGTAGCAGTGGGAGGAGTAAAGAGAAGACAGTTCTGAGAGCTCTGCTCCATTGAGGATAGTCAGGTTGGGGCAACTCATTGAATACTCCATCTTCCTTCCCCAGATCTAAAGCTCAGAAGACAAAAGGGACCTGGAGAGATAGTCATGGGCAGAGAGGTAATGAGCCCCACAGGTTCTCAGGACTCCTTTATACTCTTAGAAATTCTTTTTCTTCTTTTTTTAAAAAATAAAACCCTCACCTTCCATCTTAGGATCAATACTGTGTACTGGTTACAAGGCAGAAGAGTGGTAAGGGTAAGGCAATGGGGGTTAAGTGACTTGCCCAGGGTCACACTGCTGGGAAGTGTCTGAGGTCAGATTCAAACCCAGGACCTCCTGTTTCTAGGCCTGGCTCTCCATCCACTGAGCTACCCAGCTGCCTCCTACTCTTAGAAATTCTTGAGGTGCCCCCCCCCAGCCTGTTTTTGTGATATGACATGTATATGTATTAGAATCAAAGACATTTAGTGTTAACATGAAAGTAGTTTTAACCTTTTAGACCCCCTGAAAGGATCTCAGAGACCCTCAGGAATCCTCAGAACAGACTTTGAGAATCACTGAAAACTGTGGGGAAAGGGCAGCTAGATAGATGGTGTAGTGGATAGAGTGTTGGGCCTGGAGTCAGGAAGACCTGAATTCAAATCTAGTCTCTGACACTCCTAGCTGCATGACTCTGGGCAAGTCACTTCACTCCCATTTCCTGGTCTTTACCACTCTTCTGCTTTGGAACCCACATACAGTATTGATTCTAAGACAGAAGGGAAGGGTTTAAAAAGAAAAAAGAGAAAAGAAAACCAGGGAAATGGCTGAGATCCCTGAGTAATGGAATATAAAGAAGAGGGCCAGGGATGGAGCTTTGTAGTATACTCAAGTTTTGGAGGGGAAGGGGAGCTGAACAACCCAAGAAGGGCAGTTTTTAAAACCCAAGGAGGTGTTTTTACAGTGGTCAGTACTTCAGAGGTCCAGGAGGATGAAGACTGGGGTAAAGATTCTTGGATTTGGGGGTCAATTCTGCTCTTCTCAGCCTCTGTTAACCATTTGGCTTTCTTCTCTTCCAAGAGTCTGAATCCATTTAGTGCTATAGCCCATTGCTTTTATTCTTCAGTCTTATTTAAAGTCATAGAAGCAAATGGATTGGGCTTTTAGCATTTTCAGGCCCAGATGAAGTTTCCTTCTTTGTAGGTGTTTTCCAAGTTCCTGCAGGGCTGCTCTTCCCCTTTGGTGTTGCAATAGTCAGTCATTTGTTTTAAAACTTGGCCATTGTTTTGAGGCTTATCTCCCTGGCCTTGCACTTCTTGTTGTCATTGAAGGAATATGGGGCACCTAGAAAAAAGGGACTGGAGATGGAGTCAGAGGGACCTGAGTTCAAATGTTAGCTCTGCCCTATTTAATATCCATGTGACCCATTGGAAAATCATAGCTCTGGGCCTCAGTTTCCTCCTCTAAAAAATAAGGAGGCTGGTCCAGATGACCTCTGAGGTCCCTTCCCCCTTTAGATCTGTGTTATGGGGGTATATGTGTGTGTGTGTGATAGAATCTGACGTAGGCCCTTGAGCCCAAATCCTCAATAAATATTTCTCATAGTTTCAACAAAAATGAACTTTTGCCTCCAACGAGCTCAGTCTAGTTGGAGGAGATGACATGACATAAACCCATAATGCCATGGACTCGAGGAGGAATGTCCAAGGGATAAAGTGCCAAGGAATGAGATCCCATTCAGGGAAAGGTTCATGAAGGAGGGGCTTTGGAGATGGACCTTGACGGAGATGAAGAAGATTTTGATAGGCCCCAGCCTTTGAGGTAGGAGCAAACCCGAGACGAGATGCCAAATCATCTCCTCAGAACGGTAACAAGTGCAGTTTACAAAATCAACATGTTTTTAGATCCCCTCCACCTCTTCCCTCTTTGATGACATTTCTTCCAACAGAAAAGGAAAAGACAAACTCGGTTCAGCAGAATCAGCTGACATATTGGTAAAGGTCTAACATCTGGTTAAGGAGATGTTATGTGGGGACATGATATGGATTTCTGGACCATGGCTCAAAACAAATTGTTGGCATGGAAGAAGCAGTGTGGGACAGTGAAGAGAATATTGGTTCTGGGGTCAGAGGACTTGAGTTCAAATCCTATCGGGGTCACTTGCTATCTGTGTGACCTCAGGGCCTCTCTGGGCCTCAGTTTCCTCATCTGTGAAATGAGAAGGTTGGACCAGATGGCTTCTGAGGCCTCTCCCAGCTTTCAGTGTATGGTCTGGTGAGCCTAAGGTTGGGAAAAATGTATTTGCCTGGAGGCCTACTAGTCTAATTAAAAGGGATTTCATCTGAAAAGGCAGAATAGCAGTAGAGATAAACATAAATTTACAGGTGACACAAGCCAAAAAAGGAGACAGGAATAAATTCTGGGCCTCATACACCAACACACAGGAAAGGGTTCCAAATGGAGCTTCCAATGCAAGGAGGCAAATCTCTCATAGGTATCACTGAGATTTGGGAAGATGGGATTTCTGACTGGACTATGGGCTCTGCAAAGATATTTGCTGTTCTTTATTCATTTCAGTCATGTCCAATTAAAAGTGACCCCATTGAGGGTTTTCTTGTCAAAGATACTGGAGTGGTTGGCCATTTCCTTCTCTAGCTCTTTCAAATGAGGAAACAGACAACCTGAAGTTAAGTGACTTGCCTACAGGGTCACACAGTTAGGAAGTACCTGAAGCTGCATTTGAACTCAAATCTGCCTGACTCTATCTACTGTGCCACCCAACTGCCCTGCCTGTGAGGGTATGCTTGATTCAAAAGAAACTGGACAGGTAAAAGTGAGGTGGAGGTGTGGGATGGATTAGCAACAAATACTTTTTTTTTTTAATTTGAAAAATTTTATTTAATTAATTGATTTAGAATATTTTTCTGTGGTTACATGATTCATGTTCTTCTCCCCCCCCCCCCCATAGCCAATGCACAATTCCACTGGGTTTTACATGTGTCACTGATCAAGACCTATTTCCATATTATTGATATTTGCACTAGAGTGCTCATTTAGAGTCTGTATCCCCAATCATGTCCCCATTAAGCTACGTGTTGATCATCTGTGTTTCTGCTCCCACAGTTCTTCCTCTGAATGTGGATAGTGTTCTTTTCCATAAGTCCCTCAGAACTGTCCTGGGTCATTGCATTGCTGCTAGCAGAGAAGTCCATTACATTCGATTGTGCCACTGTGTATCAGTCTCTGTGTACAATGTTTTCCTGGTTCTGCAAATATTCTTTTTTTAACCCCTTACCTTCAATCGTAGAATGTGTCTAATTCAAGCTTGTGTTGATTCAAAGTTATTGCCAACAAGTTAACTAAGCAGAGAGAACAAAGGATTCCCTTTTCACAATTCCCTTTTACAGACACTACTGTGTCTTGATTCCAAGGCAGAAGAGCAGTAAGGGCTAGCAATGGGGGTTCAGTGACTTGCCCACGGTCACACAGCTAGGAAGCGTCTGAGGCCAGATTGGAACCCAGGACCTCCCAATTCTGGGTCTGGCTCTCAATCCACTGAGCCACCCAGCCCAACAAATACTTTCTTGAATCTCTGGGTCTTCCTTTCAACAATCCACCCATCCCTATTCATCTCATATAACCTTGTATTTGCCCATTACCTCAATAAGTTCTACCCAGGGCCCTGGAGGCCTTCCTTGATTTTTATCTACCATGTTCAGGATGCTGGTAAGACAGTGGAGGTTGTTCACTTGTCATCCCTTCCCACCACCATGTGACTGACCCATCTTCTTTTTCTAGCATACATTTTTTTTTCTTTTCTTTTTTTAACTTTTCACCTTCCATCTCAGAATCAATACTGTGTATTGGTCTAAGGCAGAAGAGTGGTAAGGTTAGACAGTTGAGGTTAAGTGACTTGCCCAGGGTCACACAGCTAAGTCTGAAGCTAGATTTGAACCCAGGATCTCCTGTCTCCAGCCCTATCTACTGAGCTACCTAGCTTCTCCCCTACCACACATCTTCAGATGGCATCCATCCTTAACACCTTTTTGGGATGTTCTGTGTTAGAGTTGGCTCACAATTAGCACATAGTTACTTTACCATTGACTGCTGTGAGATATTCCTGCTCAGTTCCCCAGAGACTGCTGTGCTGTATGTCTTGCACCCTTAGAATATTGCTATTAAAAAAGATGGTCGTCTGTGTGACCCTGGGCAAGTCACTTGACCCCCATTGCCTACCCTTACCACTGTTCTGCCTTGGAGCCAATACACAGTGTTGACTCCAAGACGGAAGGTGAGGGTTTAAAAAAAAAAAAAAAAAAAAAAAAAGATGGTCGTGGATACACTGTGGCACAATTGAATGTAATGAACTTCTCTACTAGCAGCAATGCAGTGACCCAGGACAATTTGAGGGACTTATGAGAAAGAATGCTAGCCACATCCAGAGGAAGAACTGTGGGAGCAGAAACACAGAAGAAAAACGACTGCTTGATCACATGGTTCAATGAGGATATGATTGGGGACGTAGACTCTAAGCGATTCACCCTAGTGCAAATATTAATAATATGGAAATAGGTCTTGATCAATGACACATGTAAAACCCAGTGGAATTGCTCATTGGCTACGAGATGGGGGTGGGAGGAGGGGAGGGAAAGAACATGAATCTTGTAACCATGGAAAAATGTTCTAAATTAATTAATTTAATAAAAATTTCAAAATTGAAAAACATATATAAACTGGAAGGACAAAAAAGATGGTTGTGGGGGCAGCTGGGTTGCTCAGTGGATTAAGAGCCAGGCCTAGAGATGGGAGGTCCTGGGTTCAGATTTGGCCTCAGACACTTCCCAGCTGTGTGACCCTGGGCAAGTCACTTAAGCCAATTGCCTAGTCCTTTCCACTCTTCTGCTTTGGAACTGATGTATAATATTGATTCTAAGACAGAAGGGAAGGGTTTTTATTTCTTTTTAAGATGGCTTTTTTTCCGGGAGGAGTTTGGGATTATTATGGGAACTTGATCATTTCCTGAGGACAATTCAGTCCCCTCTCTTCTTCCTGCTTATATTGTGTCCTTGACCTGTCTGTCCCAGACATCCTCATGAAAAGAAATCTAGGAACCAGGATGGAGGAAGCATAAAAGTGAGTATTTGAATGCAGACCAACTGAGGCAAAAGAATGTCATTGGAGTCTCTAATAGATATTTAAAGTTGTTCAGATATCTGACTCTCCATGACTGCAGGTGCCATAGCTGTCTGTGGAGTTTTCTAGGTAGGGATACTAGAATGGTTTGCCATCTCCTGATCCAGTGGATCCTTTTGTCAGGCAATCAGGGGCTAAGTGACTTGCCCAGGCTCCCACAGGTATGACATGTTTGAGGTCTGATTTGAACTCAGTTCTTTCTGATTCCAAGCCCAGCACTCAATCCATAGCACCATTTAGCTGCCTCTTAGACATACAGACATCAAGTGACTGACCCAGGGTCACACAGCTAGGAAGTTCCTGAGGCTGGATTAGAACTTAGGTCTTCTTGATTCCAGGCCCAGCTGCTGTCCAGATGATCTGACCAGAAAGAGAAAACAGAGCACCGAATTTGTTCCGGATTTGACTAAACGATCTGGGATCTTTGACGGCTTCATGAAAGACATCATACCCAGGGGAAGGGAGGTTAGAGTCCTGTAACTGGATAGTGTTTTCAGAAGAGCATGACTAAGACAGTGAAGGGTCTCAAGGAATGCTAGACTCCCAACCAAGAATGTTGGGTATGGAGGAAAGAAAGTTGGCCTAGGCTTGGTAGGGAAGGAGAGAAGCACTAAATTTAAGCACTGTAGGACTGTCCCATACAAGGAGATAGCCTTAGGGGAAAGCTGGATGGCTCAGTGGATAGAGAGCTGGGCACAGAGGTCCTGGATTCAAATGTAGCCTCAGACACTTCCTAGCTGGGTGACCCTGGGCAAGTCACTTCACCCCCATTGCCTAGTCCTTACCAGCCTTCCGCCTACACAGTGCTGAATCTAAGACAAAAAGTAAAGGCTTAAAAAAGGAGATAACCTTACTCTGCCTGGCCCCAGAGAGCAGAGCTAGAAATAGTGGTTGGAGGTTGCAGAGAGGCAGGTTTAGTTTGTATGTTAGGAAAGGATTGCTAACAATTAGGGCCATCCACAACAGGGAAGGAGCCATCTTGGATGAGAGTGGGCTCCTCCAAAGGGCAGACTGAGGCCTCCTGGGGCTGTGGTATGTTAGGCGGCCATGACCATGATCTAACTCCAAGTGGAATGTAATCAACCAATCAGACCATAGGAAGCCAGGCCATCTATCGCCCACTATCCCCAGAATAGCAGAGCTTGTGTCCCACACAGCATTTATCCTTGTCCCGTTCCATCCCCGACTATCCCATCAAACAGCCCACTATCCCTCCCCTCCCAATGCTAATTAACCACTACATACACACACACACACACACACACACACACACACACACACACACAGAGTTTCATTCTGCATCTCAAGTCAGGGACCTTTGGGAAAATTCCATCTTCACCCCCTACCCCCCAGGTGGCTATAGTAGGTGCCCTAAGAAAACAGACTCTGCCCTGAAGGGCAGAAGGTTGAGTGAGAGCCATGTCTCACCTCCCCTCTTTTTAATGTGTGGGCCAGAGTGAGTCACACAGGATGAGCAGCCATGGATGGATAGATGGAGAGAGAGCACCACCCTGATCTCCCCAAACCTACGTCTTTCCACAGCTCCCAGATTACTCTTTTTCAATTAAATTGTCTTTTTTTAACAAACAAAAATCTCCTTTTCCTCTCTTCTCTCTTTCTCCTTTCCATTTAAAAAAAATAAAACCCTCGGGACAAGTATTGGCCACGTATATCCGTGTAATATAGAATATGGTGTGTCCACATATATATGTGTGGATGTGCACACACACACACACACACACACACACAGAGTTTCATTCTGCATCCTGAGTCAACATAGCATGCTTCAGCTCTGGAATCCTGCTTGGCCATTGTGTTGGTCAGAAGTCTTTTGAAGTTGGACTGGTTTGTGGACTGGTGAGGGCACCATTGTGCTTCCAGTCCCTCAGCTTTGCGGTAACCTTGTCTTTTCCCAGCCCCTCGGTCTTCCTCATGCTGTGCATCTAAGCACTTTTTAAATCTTGTGGCTTCTCCCTTTAAGTCTCTCACATCTGTGTTCTTCTCTCCATTCCCACAGGCACCAGCCCAGGGCCCTCATCACCTCTAGCCTAGACTCTTTGGCAGGAATCTTCTTTATTTTTAAATTCAAACCCCTTACCCTCTAGTTTACCCTCAATACTGAGTATCAGTTCCAAGGCAGAAGAGTGGTGAGGGCTAGGCAATGAGGGTCAAGTGACTTGCTCAGGGTCACACAGCTAGGAAGTGTCTGAGGCCAGATTGGAACCTAGAACCTCCCATCTCTAGGCCTGGCTCTCTATCCACTGAGCTACCCAGCTGCCCCAGTGTGAAACTTCTAACAGTCTCCCTGCTCCAAGTCTTACCCCACTCCAATAATCCATGCTCCATTCAACTTCTCCAGTGATTGTCCTAAAATGAGGCTCTGACTCATTCCACCCTTCTCCCCTAACTCTAGTGGTCCCCTTGAAAATCTAGGATCAAGCATCATTCCTCTTCAGCTCAAGTCTTCTTAAATGTCTATTTTCGTGTAAGTTTTATCATGTATGTAATTATTAGCAGAGGTGGATATGTGTAAAATTTAGAAATAAACATGCTGGGAGATACTCAAAAATCTGTTGCTCCTAGGGGCCCCGATCAACAAAGTTTGGAGGTCACTGCTCTCCAGTCTTCCCGTACAGATCGGATGACTCTTTGTCAAGCAGGGTCTTTTTTCCTCTAGGTATTGCGTAGGCTAGAAGGCCTCTAAAGTTCTGTCATCCCAAGGGTCCCTTTCGATTTTCAAGTGGGCTCATTTTGAACTTGCAGCCCACTAGAGCTTTCCCTCAGAATCGTTCATGAAGTCTCTTTTCCTTCCTCCTATGCTTGGGAAATGAACGGAATGGATCAATCGTTAGCGACTTTCCCCAAATTTCCCGAATCCTCCAGATGCCTCCTGGACATTTAGATGGGAGCTTTTTCAAAAAATGTTTTTAACTTGGTACAATCTAGTCTGATATTGTGATATGGTGGTGGTTGGTTTTTAACTCTTTTCTCTCTTAGTATGGATTCCCAGACAAAAGAAGAGCAAGGGCTAGGCAATGGGGGTGAAGTGACTTGCCCAGGGTCACACAGCTAGGAAGTGTCTGAGGCTACATTTGAACTCCAGGCCTGGTGCTCTATATCCACTGTGCCACCTCTCTGACACCATATTGTGACAGGTTTTTGGCCTCCCATTCATTAGTAAGAATGTGAGAGTCTTAAAGAGATTGCAGCAAAGCCCGACTTCCCAAGCAACCCCTCAGCTATCCCTTGGCAGTTTCAGAAGGACAGGCAGGGTCTAGCCTACCTGTTGCAATTCATCAGCAACAAAGAGGGGCTAGCGTTCCAAAGTAGCTCAGACTCAGTGTGTACCACATACGTTTCCTTTGTGCTAATGGGCATAATATGTCAAGGAAGGGCAGCTTCTCAGAGTAGATAAAAAGCTGCCCTTGGCTGTGGAGTCAGAATGAGGAGGGTTCAAGTCTACCCTCTAACAGACAATGGTTTAGGACTCTGGGTGAGTTACATAACCTCTTAGGGTCCCTGAGCATCTTTCTTTTCTTTTTTTAAACCCTTACATTCCATCTTGAAATCACTACTGTGTTTTGGTTCTAAGGCAGAAGAGTGGCAAGGGCTAGGCAATTGGGGTGAAGTGACTTGCTCAGGGTCACACAGCTAGAAAGTGTCTGAGGCCACATTTGATTAACTTTTTTTTTAAACCCTTAACTTCTGTGTATTGACTCCTTGGTGGAAGCGTGGTAAGGGTGGGCAATGGGGGTCAAGTGACTTGGCCAGGGTCACACAGCTGGGAAGTGTCTGAGGCCGAATTTGAACCGAGGACCTCCTGTCCCTAGGCCTGACTCTCAATCCACTGAGCTACCCAGCTGCCCCTGAGGCCACATTTGAACCTAGGACCTCCCGTCTCTGGGTCTGGCTCTCAATCCATTGAGTCACCCAGCTGCTGCCCTGCCCCCAAACAACTTTCTAAGATTATAAATTGCCAAGCTGGCTCTGATCTCCTTGGGTTGGGGGAGTTACTTATACCATTGACATTATAGATCTGAATCTCTCCCCTCTCCCTCCAAGGTTTCAGCTCCTCACCCCATGTCCCCATCCACTGACACACATCATAGCCCCTCTGTAACTTGGGAAATAGTCAGAACCCTGTAGTCAGACTGGTCAAGAGCCTCCCTGAGTGCAGTGAGTCTGGCCCTTGGAAGAAAGGCCTGGAGTCCTCCTCTGGGGCTATGGTGGATCCTTTCCAGGTTGGGAGAAGCTGACACAGCTTGGAGTCTTTTGGCATGGCCTTGGAGAACTTGGGGTCACCCTCATGTCATAATGAGGCAACAGATTAGGACTTCAAGGGGAAATAGGAGGGAGAAAGGGATAAAAACAATGGCATCTGTGGGATTGTAGGCTCTCTTGTTGGGCAACCCTTCCTTTCTTTTTCTTGTTTTCTTTTTAAATCCTCACTTTCTGTCTTAGAATCCATACGAAATATCAGCTCCAAGGCAGAAGGGTGGTAAGGGTTAGGCAATGGGGGTCAAGTGACTTGCCCAGGGTCACACAGCTAGGAAGTGTCTGAGGCCAGATTGGAACCCAGGACCTCCCATCTCTAGGCTTGGCTCTCAATTCACTGAGCCACCCAGCTGCCTCCCTAAATCTTCCTTTCTGATATCTGCTTTGGAAGAGCAAATAGCTCACGGTGATCTTCCCAGTGTGTGTTCATTCCTCTTTTGCCCCTTTAAACCCTCTTGCTACTGCTTGGAGGGGCCAGGCCTGCTTTCACAAGCTTCCACTGTCGGAGCCCATGTGACGTTGTCCCAGAGAACACCGTTTCACAATAACAGCAATGTTAATCCGCTATAGCCAAACTCTCACCTTCATGTTGCAAAAGCCTACTGGAATTTTGTCGTTTCTCTAGTCCCTGGTGATCAGCTCAAGGCGGGTCTGCCTCTTTGACCCCTGCAGCTCCCCTCCTATGGTTCTGACTAGCCTGACTACTCCCATGGGACCCAGTGGGTTCAGTCCTGAGTATTCCCTGCTCTGCCCTCTGGTCTCTCTGGCCCTTGCCTCCATGAGGCCATAAGGCTTTAGTGGCATGCACCATGCCTTCACCCTCATCCTTCTTGAGCTCTCTATAGTTCTGGACAGCGCTGACTGCTCTTTCCTCCTCCTTCCTCCCCATCTTGACTCTTGGGATATTCACTCACTGGCTCTCTTCCTCGCTGGCTGATTGCTTTTCAGTCTCCTTTACTGAATATTCATCCATATCACTAACCTTGGGTGTCCCCCTCAAAGACTGTCCAACACTCTCTTTTTTTTCTTCCCTTATACTCTTTGGCAATCCGTTGACTCTCCCGGGTTCAATTTCCCACCTGTGCAGATGACTCCCACACCTGTCTATTCAGGCCTAGTATCTCCCCTGAATTCCAGTCCTGAATCACCAACTGCCTACTGGACATTTTGAATGGGATGTCCTGGAGGTTGCCAAATGCCATGTCTTCGTGACTTCCCCATGACTGGTGAGGTGCCCACCATCCTCCCAGTCATTCCGGATGACATCCTAGGTGTCCTTCTCAACGTTTCCATTGCACGTGCTCCACCCATGGATTCTGTTGCTGAGGCCTCGGCAATTCTGCTCCCACAGCGGCTCTTGTGACCGTCCCCTTGTCTCCACTTACATAGCCGCCACGCTAAGTGGGGTCTTCATCTTTCTTCATCTTGGACTGTGGCAGCCTCCTATCTGACTTTGCTGATGACAAAGTGATACAGCTTAAGCTCAGGCCTGGCCATAGCAGTCCCTTGCTTTATAAGCATCAGTGATTTCTTTTAGGCTCAACTAGAGCCTTAAAGTAGTTCAGAACTTGGCTCCAGCTTATCTTTCTAGGCCTATTAAATATCACTCTCAGGGGCAACTAGAATTCTCAGTGGATAGAGAGCCCGACCTGAAGTCAGGAAGTCCTGGGTTCAAATGTGACCCTGGGCAAGTCACTTAACCCCCATTGCCCAGCCCTTGCAGCTCTTGTGCTTGGGAACTAATGCACAGTACTGATTCTAAGACAGAAGGGAAAGGTTAAAAAAAACAACCCACTATCACTTTTCATGCATCTTATGATCTTTCCAAAATGGCACTCCATTTGGTCCTCACACATAGCATTCTATCATCCTTCTCTATGTCTTTGCTCAGACTGACTCCATACCGAAGGCATTCCCTCTTTGCCTCTAGGAATCTTTGGTTTTCAAATTTCATCTCTTGGACCTATGAGAAAGATGCTCTCCACATCCAGAGAAAGAACTGTGGGAGCAGAAACACAGAAGAAAAACAACTGCTTCATCACATGGTTCAATGGGGATGTAGACTCTAAGCCATTCACCTTAATGCAAATATCAATAATATGGAAACAGGTCTTCATCAGTGACACATGTAAAATCCAGTGGAATTACTCATTGATTATGGGAGGGGGGTGGGAGGAGAGGAGGGAAAGAACATGAATCATGTAACCATGGGAAAAATTTTCTTAATCAATTAAATAAAAAAAATAATAAAATAAAATAAAATAAATTCACCTCTTACCTTGTGTCCTTTCCCTGTCTTCCCAAAAGATGACCTTGCATTTACTTTGTTTTTTTTTAACCCTTACCTTCTGTCTTAGAATCCATGCTATGTATTGGTTCTAAGGCAAAAGAGCGATAAGGGCAAGGCAATGGGGGTTCAGTGACTTGCCCAGGGCCACACAGCTAGGAAGTGTCTGAGGCCAGATTGGAACCTAGGACCTGTAGTCTCTAGGCCTGGCTCTCTATTCACTGAGAAACCCTGCCTCCCCCCACCCCTGTTACATCTTTTTTTTTTTTTTTTTTTTTTTTAGACCCTTAACTTTGGTGTATTGTCTCATAGGTGGAAGAGTGGTAAGGGTGGGCAATGGGGGTCAAGTGACTTGCCCAAGGTCACACAGCTGGGAAGTGGCTGAGGGCGGGTTTGAACCTAGGACCTCCTGTCTCTAGGCCTGACTCTCACTCCATTGAGCTACCCAGCTGCCCCCCCCCCCCATTACATCTTAATTGACATAAAACATGCTTACAACCATGCTCGAATTGCCTGGGCAATATTCACAAGCTTGAGTTAGACTTGGAAAGGAACATGGTACTGATGTTTCCAAGGTGCATTTTATACGTGCTTTTCATTACTATTCAAGACAAACAGACATACCTCAACCCAATTCTCTTTTTTTTTTTTTAAACCCTTACCTTCAGTCATAGAATCAATTCTGTGTATTGGCTCTAAGGCAGAAGAGTGGTAAGGGTAGGCAATGGAGGTCAAGTGACTTGCCCAGGGTCACACAGCTAGGAAGTGTCTGAGGCCAGATTTGAACCCAGGACTTCCCATCTCTAGGCCTGGCTCTCAGTCTACTGAGCCACCCAGCTGCCCTCTCTTCTGCCTTTGAATGGATACTTAAGATTTGATTCTAAAGCAGAAGGTAAGGGTTTTTTTTAAAAGCCCCCAAAACAGTCAATGGCATCAATAGGGCCAACTTTCATCCAGTGAGCCAGTGTGGCTGTCTGTGGCTTCCCTCTAAGTCTTCTCTATACTAGGCTAGTACCTGACTTCTATGTGACCCTGGGCAAGTAACTTCACCCTCACTGCCTAGCCCTTATCACTCTTCTGCTTTGGAACCAATACACAGTAGTGATTCTAAGACAAAAAGTGAGGGGTTAAAAAATATTGCTATTAATTTCCTATATTTTGGAGAGCAGACCTTAATCAGAGCAAAGATCTATTTCTATTAATGGTTTCTCTTCCAAATTTAACTGGATGGATCATGTCCAGTAAAAGATGATTCCGTTTTAGGTCATCAAAATGGATCCTGTTCTCTTCTCTGATCACGTCCTCTTGAGTTAAGCATTCTTCCCTCGGCCATAGTTATGCAAGACATCCCCTTCCTCTCTCCATTTTGTCTTCAGTAGTGCAACATTTTATACAGAATATATCCAAGAGAGGGCAGCTGGGTAGCTCAGTGGATTGAGAGTCAGACCTAGAGATGGGAGGTCCTGGGTTCAAATCTGGCCTCAGACACTTCCCAGCTGTGTGACCCTGGACAAGTCACTTGATCCCTATTGCCCACCCTCACCACTCTTCCACCTATAAGTCAATACACAGAAGTTAAGGGTTTAAAAAAAAGACTATATCCAAGAGTCTGTGCTATGAAATGTTAAAACTTCCCAAGGACTTTTGGGACCACCTTGTATTTTTCATGTATCCACTTAGAGCATCTTGTACTGCGTGCTATTCATATAAGCTTAATGTCTATCAAACTCCTACTTTCCCAGGAGTTTTTGTTGAACAGAGAGTCCTTACCCTATTAATCCTAGTAGATGGTGTCCTTGGATTTATCAAACACAAGACTACTATGTTCCATTGTATCTGGGTCTTTTTTATCTAGTCTGTTCCGTCTGATTAGTTTTTATATATTTTAATCAGTCCCAAAGAGTTGTGATTATTTCTGCTTCATCCTGTGGTTCAAATCTGGGCCGGTGAGGCCCCCTCATTCCTGCTCTGTTTTATGATTTTCCTCTTTTTTTTCTCCACCTTCTGTTCCTCCAGATGAGGAGATCTTCACCTTTCTGGAGAAGCCTATGGGCAGCTTCTCAGGATCATGTTTTGAAATGCATCAAATAAAATGCATAGGATTACAAAGGAAACCAAATATATAGAAATAGATCTAAATATCGTTATCAAAATATTTTTAAAAAGCAAGGTCAGGGACCCCAGGTTAAGAGGCACTTCCCTAGAGGAATTTTGTCTAGTTCCATAGTTCCATCAAGTAACCCCTTGGTAGTTTGATGGGGATGTCACTAACGCTGTAAATTAATCTCGCTAATATTGTCTTTTTTATCCTATTGGAATGAGTCAGCTATAAACTGTCCCCCTGAATATTTGTCTTCCTTTAAGCCTTCGTGCTCTGTAGTTGTATTCATAGATCTCCTGAGTGTCTGGTCTTCCTAGGTTGACCATATATGTGCATGTCTATTCTCACTCTGTCCAATAATCACAGAGGTTGTTCACTGCTACTGAGGCTGTCCCTCTTGGTTACTCTCCTCACTTTAGTCTAACCCAGGAGCTTTCCATCATCTCAGGGCTACCATTCTCCACCCCCATGTCCTTTTCTCCCAATGTTGTTCTCAGAGACAAAAGAGTGAGATGTCTCAGTTCAAATCAAGATAGAGAAAATGGTCTCACCCAAGGGAAGTTCTGTACGAATCGCAAACTCCGGAAGTTCAGACAGGTTGGGATGCCAGCTTCCTCTACAGATCTGGATCTGCAGATCTAGGGAGATCTTGGCTCTTGTCTCTCTCCAAACACTGTTTTGACCAACTCAGTAAGTCTCTTATACAGGTACCAAGCACCATGGCCATCATTCCCTTATGATTGTGAATCCAGGGCCATATAAAACAGGATTGGTTGCATAAAATCTGTCTTCTTTTCAGCTTCAGGAAACTGAGGCATGGAGGGAAGGAAGTTGCTCTGGGTTCTGAAAACATTGACTTCATCCTTAATTTCTGATAGCTGTTGTCCACTTGGATGCATAAGGATTCTGACACTAAGTAGCTATGTGGCCTTGGGGGAGTCTTAGCCTCAGTTTCTCCATCTTTAAAATGTAGATAATAATGGTATTACCTTCCCAGGATTGCCATGTAGTTTATTTTTAAACCCTTATCTTCCATCTTGGAATCAATACTGTGTCTGAGGCCAGATTTGAACCCAGGACCTCCCATCTCTAGGCCCTGCTCTCAATCCACTGAGCTACCCAGCTGCCTCCTGCCATGTAGTTTAAATGAGAAAATACTTGTAAAGTGCTTTATGAACCTTAAAGCTCTATAGAAATACTGATTAAAACCAGATTATCTAATCCCTTTGCGGAATGGCAGAGAGAACGCTGAGCCTGATGCCGCTTGAGTAACTTACTGAGGTAGTCCCAGATACTCTTGGAGAGCAGTAGTCATGAAGAGGAAGCTGGCACCTCAACATGTCTGGATTTCCAGAGCCTGTAAGCCAGAGAGGATGCCCTTTGGGCGAGACTAGTCTCTCTTGCCTAGTTTGAGCTGAAATATGACCTTGCTCCCAAATGAAGGACTCATTCATTCTTGTGTAGTTTCTAATATGTGTAATTTCTCCCAGTTTACTTTGCTATTTACTTAGATAAATGGGTTTACTTGATAATCACTATCTGTGACAGTCTTTTGTGCAATCAGCATTTGGTGGGAAAGAGCTAAGCTCATGAGCATAAAGTAAGAGATACTTTTTCCCCTTAAGAGCAACCAGAATGATAGCCGTGTGGCTCAGTGAATAGAGAGCCAGGCCTGGGGTGGGGAAGACCTGGGTTTGAATGTGGCCTCAGATGCTTCCTAGCTGTGTGACCCTGGACAAGTCACTTAACCCCAATTGCCTAGTCTTTGCCCTTCTGTCTTAGAGTTGTTACCAAGACAGAAAGTAAAGGTTTAAAAAAATTAATTAAAAAAATTTTTTATGAGAGAGCAACCAGGGATAATTCCTGTTCAGTCTTGAACTTCATAACTTTTAGACTACATAAAATTTTGGACTTGGGAGTCAGGAAGACCTGAGTTACAATCCTTTCTCAGATGCTAGCTATGTGATCCTAGTCATGTCAATAAACATTTCTCAGTCTTCATTTCTTCATCTATAAAATAAGAACAAAACTACCTACCTCACAGGGTTGTGAGATTCAAAAAAGATAGTTATATGAAAGCACTTTGCAAATCTTAAAGTGCTATATAAATGCTAGCTATTATTATTAATACTGTATTTGAGGGTACAGCTAGGAAGCACAGTGGATAGAGCACTAAGGCCTGGAGTCAGGAAGTCCTGGGTTCAAATTTGACCTCAGACACTTCCCAGCTGTGTGACCCTGGGTGTGTCCCTTAACGCCAATTGCCTAGCTCTTGGTGCTCTTGTCTTTTAGAACTAATACTAAGATGGAAGGTAAAGGTTTTCTTTTTTCTTTTTTTTTTAAGCCCTCACCTTCCATCTTGGAGTCAATACTGTGTATTGGCTCCAAGGCAGAAGAGTGGTAAGGGTAGGCAATGGGGGTCAAGTGACTTGCCCAGGGTCACACAGTTGGGAAGTGTCTGAGGCCAGATTGGAACCTAGGACCTCCCATCTCCAGGCCTGGCTCTCTATCCACTGAGCAACCCAGCTGCCCCCAGGTAAAGGTTTTCTAAAAACATACCAGATTTGAGGTGTGGCATTTAGATGTAATTCTAGACCCAAGGAAAAAAGAGTGCTCCCATGGTCACCTTCATCTTTCCTCAGCTAGCATGATGGTGCCATAGCATTACTCTTGGCTGAGATCCTGTCTAGCACAAACACACTGATTTTCCATGTGAACACACCTATCTCACATATGCTTATAGTTTTCCTAAAACTGCTTTGCATTTCTGGCATAAATATCATCTGCTAATATTTTATTCCTTATTTTGCATCAATATTCATTAGCATCTTTGACTCATAGAAGGAGTTTGGGAAGGTGCCTTCTATCTCTATTTCTGTAAACAGTTTGGGAGTTAGTTCTTTGAATATTTGATGGGAGTCCCTTGTAAGTCCATCTGGACCTACCTGGGGATTTTTCCTTTGGGAATTCATTTTCTCTTTCTGAAATTGGGTTGTCTAAATTGTCTAGTTCCTCTCCTGTTAATCTGGGTATTTCATCTTTTAAAAATATTCAGCCATTTCATTTCAGTTTTCCTATTTTTGTAAATATTCATTTAGGCTCTTGGTGTTGTGGGCACACAATTGAGTAGAATGCTTTAAACAATTGCCTTTATTTCTTCTTCATCAGTTGTGAATTTCCATTTTTATTCCTGGTTTGGTAATTTGATTTTCCCTTTTCTTTTCATTAAATTGCAGGATGAGAAGGAAGGGAATAAGCACTTAGATAGCACCTTTTATGTGCCAGATGCTTTACAAATATTTATCATTTGATCCTCCCAACAACCTTGGGAGGGTTTGATGCTATGATAGCTACAGCTGAAGAAACTGTCAGATTTGGGGTAGCTAGGTGACTCAGTGGATTAAGAGCCAGGTTTAGAGACTAGAGATGGGAGGTTCCCGATTCTAATCTGGCCTCAGACACTTCCTAGCTGTGTGACCCTGGGCAAGTCACTTCACCCCCATTGTCTAGCCCTTACCGCTCTTCTGCCTTGGAACCAATTTACAGTATTGTATTAAAAAAAAAAAAAGAAACTGACATGTTAGGTGACTTGCCCAGGTCACCTAGCTCAGGAAATGTCTTGAGGCCAGATTTGAATTCTGTTTTTCATGACTCCAAGCCCAGTACTCTGACCCACTGGCTGCCTTGTTAAATCACTAATTAAATTAATCAAACCACAGTTTATTTTGTTCATTTTTTAAAACCTTATTTTCTTTCTTAAAAATTTTTTTAAATTAAACCCTTCCCTTCCATCTTAGAATCAATACTGTGTATTGGTTCCTAGGCAGAAGAGCAGTAAGGGTTAGGCAATGGGGGTTATGGGACTTGCCCAGGGTCACACAGCTAGGAAGTGTCTGAGGCCAGATTTGAATCTGGACCTCCTGTCTCTAGGCCTGGCTCTCAATCCACTGAGACATCCAGCTGACCCCTTTATTTTTTTTTTAAATAATGATCTAGAGCAGTGGTTCCCAAACTTTTTTGGCCTACCACCACCTTTCCAGAAAAAAATATTACTTAGTGGCCCCTGTAAATTATGAAACTATTTATTGAACTCAGAATAGAATGTAATACAAAGAAAGTGTGGCCATCACCATGCCCCTGGATTGCTGCAGCACCCACCAGGGGGTGGTGGTGCCCACTTTGGGAATCACTGATCTAAAGAGTTTTTTTCTTTCACATGGTTCTTTTCTTATTTTTTCAAACCCTTATCTTTCATCTTAAAATCATTACTGTTTATTGGTTCCAAGTTAGAAGAGCAGTAAGGGCTAGGCAATGGAAGCCAAGTGACTTGCCCAGGGTCACACAGCTAGGAAGTGTCTGAGGCCAGATTTGAACCCAGGACCTCCCATCTCTAGACCTGTGTCTCTATCCATTGAACCACCCAGCTGCCCCCACATAGTTATTTTCCGGGAGCTTTCTAATGGAAGACAACTCCTAAAGGGAAAATAGAAAGTAGAGGCATCAGGGAGCAGATCTAGGACAAGGCATCTGGTGAGGACACGGTAGAATCCAGGGAGAGAGCTAGGCTAGGAGTGAATCCAGACTGGCCAGGGATGCTCATGCAATGGTGTTCCAGGGTAGAGTCACCAGTCAGACTGGAGGCTTCTCCAGGGTGGGGAGGAAGGCATGTCTGAGGTGGGAATCCACCAGCGAAAAAGAGGAACAACGACCTTGCTTTCCACTCACCTCTCCTCCCGGTGGTACAGGGAGCCCCTGTCTACTTCTCTCCAATTCGGGGCAGGTGTTTGAGAAATCACTAACACAAATCCCAACAAACCCCCCATCTAGCACAACACTCCATTACCAGATGGTACAAAAGACATAAATTCAATAGTAATGCATTTTAGGCATAAAAATGATGTTAAAGCCAAGAAGAAATAGAATAGTAGAATGATTCTCTGTCTCATAAACAAATGGATGTAATCTTGTACACCTCCCCAGGGGGCAGATGGGATAGAAATCTCAAAGGGAAATTTTTCAAAGGAGTGGGGAAACAGTCTATGGGTCCCCCAACTCTTCTCAGGATGCTCAATCAGTCAGTCAGTAAACATTTATCAAGCACCTACTATGCACCAGACACTGAGCTAAGGGCTGGGAATGCAAAGAAGGGCAAAAGGTAGTCCCTGCTCTCAAGGAGTAGCAATCCCAGAGACCTCTTAGCCTTCTGGGGTAGCCTGGGACCCATCGGAGCCTCTCACCATTGCTCTGAGAAGGCAGCAGGGACAGGAAGGAACAGGAACGGTCTAAGATCTTACAAATTTTCTCAGGCCTGTCAGTCATTTAATCATTCAACAAACGTTTAATCTAACACTCACTATGTGCTAAGCTTTGAGATTCAGAGAAAGGAAAAGGAGTAGCTCTCATTCCAAGGAAGACTATACAAAGCACTACGCCCATACAACATATATATATATGTGGGAGGTCATCTAAGAGGGGAGACACTGGCAGTGAAGTGGAGGGGAAAAAGGGAGGAAGGGAACCCAGAAAGCCCACCTGAAGCAGGTACCATTTGAGCTGAGTCTTCGAGTCAGAGGGGTGGGGGGTGGGGGGCAGATAGAACTCCAGTCCTGGAGGCACGAATTCCCAAGCTCAAATCAAGCCCCAGATACCAATCTCAAGACTGAAGAGCCAGCAAGGGCTAGGCAGCTGGGGATTAGTGACTTGCCCAGGATCACAAGCTAAGACGTGTCCGAGGCCAGATTTGAACCCAGGTTCTCCAGGCTCCAGGACTAGTGCTCTATCCACTGTGCTATCTTGTGCCTGTTGAAGTCAGCATGGAAGAACCATAATGACAATAGAGTAAAGACACAACCACATTGGCAATATTCAATAATGACAATGTGTGGCAAAGAATTGGGATGTAAAGGGATGTTCATCAACTGGGAATGGCTGAACAAATAGTGGTATTTGATGGTGAGGGAATACTATTGTGCTACAAGGAATGACGAACAGGATGATTTCAGGAAAAATCAGGAAAGACTGTCCACCTCCAGAGAGAGAACTGTTGGAGTCAGAATGCGTACTATTTTTCACTTTAGTTTCTTTGTG